>NC_091222.1:24675611-24755611 GCF_040958095.1 Procambarus clarkii | reverse complement strand
AACAACACATAATTAAGTGCCTTTCTTAACGCGATTTCCTGATCACTACCAATCATTACATTCGAGTTGTTAATACAGTTATCGAGTTTGCCTCTCAGGTGGGAGAAAAAAGGTAAAGTCTCGTATTCACCATCCCAGTGTAAATACATGGGCCCGAGGAATATAGGGTTGCTTGATGTTTTTGTTACTACAGTAGTGTTCTTGTACACAAGTGTTGTTAAATAACAAGGGCCAAGATTGAAAGTCCTGTCAACACCGATAACATTAGGGTTTTCCATTCCTGCAGCACACAAATGTTGCTCGAGATCTTCAAGTTGTTCCTTGGAATACAGTACCACACAGGGGACTTTGTTCGGCTTAATAATTATCTTCTTTACATAATCATGGGTATTAATCATGCTAATTACATTTAAAACGTCATCAGCAACATTGTGCCTATGAATAGGTTTGCGTTCCTTTATCTTGTCATATTTTTTACTCCTTACCTGTTGGAAGTCTCTTGGGGCTAAACATGATTCTTCCATAAGCATATTTTGATAAACCTCTCGTGGAGGTTAGATCTTAACCATCTTGCCTATATTTTCTAAAACTTCAGGCCTTGTCCGAACATATGGAATTTTTTTGTGAATTACCATGCTTCGTGTCTCCTGTTTGCCTGCCAGAGTATTCTACAATAGCTACAGACTCCAGCTCTTTAATAAGTTACTCTTTTTTTTTTAAGCTTTCCTGACCTTTGAGGACTGTGTAATAACGGTGCATTGTGGTGAGTATCTGGGGAGGGCTGAGGTTCTAAGGGAACCCACTGCGTTTTCCCTTTTGATAATACTTTTACAAAATCTCATTTCTCATATTAGCCTCAAACGATTATTATCCCATATGAATAAGGAGTTCACGGTAGTACCTCTGGCACTGTTCCACAGTCGTCTGGAAAGCTCGACCGTGTTTTGGCGCCCTTAGTAAGATTATGTGAATTGTCAACCATAAAATGTATCTTCTTTAGGCCCATTTGGGACACTTTTAAACACCTTGCTGTTCTCTCACAAATGCCAATAGACTTCTACAGCTAAAAATTTTCCTTTGCGAAGCTTGCCAGAGCTTTCGTTATCAGTCGACAATTTAGTTTTTTTAAAAAGTGTCTCCTTAAAGTCAGTATTTGCGACACAAAAGTAGTAAAATCCTTTCCGACTGGAGTTGATGTATGTATACATCGGGAGTACAGATAATGGCGATTGACAAACTTAGAGGTGTGAATGTAATAGTGCTTAGTAACTGGGTATTGTCTATGGATATGTGACCCAGTGGAGGCAAGGACATTAATGGAACAAAATGGTTAGGTGTCCATGATTTATCCCCTTCCTCGAGATTGCCGCTCCACATAATATAAATGGGATCCTGCCTGTTTCCGCCAAGGTTATAAATTAACGGTCGTCATGTAAACCGAAAATATAAATGAAAATACATACATTGATTTCAGTACTGTAATATACCAGTTATTGGAGAGTTGAGAAGCGGGACAAAGAAATGCAGAATCTCAATAACCGAAAGAACAATTAGGTTGTACTGAAATTAATGTGGTGATTTATATAGTCTGTAAACAAGTACTATATCTATAAAATATAAAACATTTTAATTATCCTGCACTTCAAGAGACCACAAGCATTCTTACTCATTTATTTTTGTAGCAGAAATGTTTTGTCTATTTTATGGAAATTAGTGGTGTTTGAGCAAGCTAATCAACGTCAAAAATGTTTACGTTCTTCTTCATCTGTAGTACTGAGCTCTACACATATGGGTAGCTTTGCCGCAGGCTGTTTACTGCTCTGAGAAATAAACATAAATCCACATGCCTGGAGCCCGCGGTGCCCGGCGCCTTGCTGTGGCAAGTCAGAGATGTTTATGATTCTGGTCTAGGAATACCGTGGGATTTCACCAAAATGTGTTGTATACAATGAAATGATTATACATTGCTCTTGTGAACATTGTATACAGTACCTCAAGATATAAATCCCACACCACTTAACTAGCTCCCAGATACCTAATTAATTCCCTACTCTCTGTAAAATGTATGTATGTATGTGTATCCGAGAGACAGAGAGAGAGACAGAGAGAGAGAGACAGAGAGAGAGAGACAGACAGACAGAGAAACCAATTAGTAAGTAGTTAGTAATAGTTGATTGACCGTTAAGAGGCGGGCCAAATGAGCAGAGTTCAACCCGCGCCTGCACAACTAGGTGAATACTCTCTCACCACCCACATGTGTGTTTTATGTGGATGCTGAAGTTCAGTCTCTCGTCTATGTATAGGTTTAGGAACTTTCCATAATCATTATTGCTAATGTTAACATTGTGTATCTGAAGTGTAATTTGGTTTTAGGATTCTTCCGAACAAAAATAGTAGTCTGTCTTTCATGCCAGTCCGAGTGTGGTTAAAAGTAACCTGGGAATCCAAAGATTTGTGTATGGATACGTGGTTAAAAGTAACCTGGGAATCCAAAGATTTGTGTATGGATACACATCTGGGCTTATCTTGAGTCCTTATCTTGAGATGATTTCGGGGCTTTAGTGTCCCCGCGGCCCGGTCCTCGACCAGGCCTCTACCCCCAGGAAGCAGCCCGTGACAGCTGACTAACACCCAGGTGCCTATTTTACTGCTAGGTAACAGGGGCATAGGGTGAAAGAAACTCTGCCCATTGTTTCTCGCCGGCGCCTGGGATCGAACCCAGGACCACAGGATCACAAGTCCAGCGTGCTGTCCGCTCGGCTCCCCCAGCTGGCCGGTAATAATGTTGGGACAGAACACTTGAGCCACAAAGCAAAGATGAACAAATCTATAATCTTTGCTTCCTGCTTCTAGGTAAAGTAGGCAGCAAAGTTTTGCAGCTGTGGTAATGGCAGAGAGAACCCCCAAGTTGTGACAATGGAATGAGCCACACCGGGGAATAAAGTCACCACAGGGGCTTCGAACTCGAGCCAGTTGGAGAAATGCGAGGGGAACAATGAATCTGAAAGGGGTAATCCGTGACAAAGCCAGATCCAAGTCTAATATAATTGGGGATACAAAACCAGTCCTTTCATCCGAGTCCAAGTCAGGAGCCTGCCCCCCAACCCGAGCCTGAGAATGGGGGAGGGGGAAGGGTCTGAAGCAAACTTAACTAGCAAGAATACTTTCAACCCCACATTTAAGCCCTTATTTCCACCATGGACCCACAATTAGAGGACAGTGAACATGACAAATTATCATCCTAAGCGTGCAGCCTGAATATACACCCCACAATCCTTACCTTAGGAACCATCAGTCCATCGAGATCGGGTTCAGCAAAAAGCCTCAATCGAGCACTTCAGGTACAGTACTCCGGTTCTACGGACTAGTGCGCTGTCCAGAGTCACCACGCATCAGAACATAGGTAGTCAAATGGAAGATAAATCAAGATTGGAACATAGTCCACAGGAATTAATAGCCAGAAAGGAGTGCAAAAAAGGGATCTAGCAAAAGAGGCTCCAGGAGCACAAAGCTAAAAATGGACAGGTGAAAAACTAACCCATCAAGCATCACACAAACACCCCCTTGTGCCGACAACAGACTGCTCAGTGAAGGGAGTGATGGAAGAGGGGTCAAGGCAACCCTCACCGAATGAAGGGCGTCACAAGCACTACCCCTTATCATAAGGCGACTTTAAAATGCAGTCATCTAAGAGCACAAAGCCATTCTACCTTGCCACCTTATCTACTTTATTTTAAGTAGATTATAGTGCTTACTTTTGGGATAATTGAGAATTTACTTGCCCGTTGATTCAGATTTTACGAAAAAATTCATAATACCTTCCAATGACGTATTCCACTTGTAAACTATTAGGAATATATAAATTAAAAATGAAACTACAAATTTGCTTCAATATTTAACAGGATCATTCATATATACAGTATAGTAATATAATACACACATCTGCACCTTATCTAACCATACATAAATGTATATTTGGAAACAAGTCTATAAAATGCACCTTCAATAGTAAAATAAACCACTATCAGATTAAGGAACATTACAATCCAGCTAATCAATATTAGGTGTACAGGTTCAAAGTGCATTTACAATAAATCTTAAATATTAAGTACAGCACTTCCAACTCGACCTCCCCAAAACCACACATTCGTGCACTTTGGCAGACAATGACCAATGTTATTTTGAATTATTCTCAATTACAGGTACCAATTAGCCAGTGGGAAATTAGTCCCAAATTATTTCGGGGTTTTATTAACAGCACTTGACAAAACCCACTTTTCAGGACATGGTTGAACGGTCACCTCTTGGTCACTACTTACACATGGCTTAACCTAACACTATCGTGACCCCAAGACACTTTGCCCAGCTTTGTGTTAAACTATTTACAACATTCATCTGGCACTGGCACAAAGCTGGTACTTCCATTGCACAAATTGGTTGATATTAAAAACAACCTATTTTACAAGACACACACAAGTCCTGCAAATTCTATCACAAATGCCATTCATGTCTAAAACCATTTAAATTAAAAGGCACTGGTAACATGGCACATGGCAAGACATAGGCTAATATTTATAAAATTGTACCTCAATATTTTACAACAATAATGCCTTTTAAATAAATAGGTCTAAACAAATTTTTAAACTACATTTACAGAACTCAAAACGCATACAAATTAGTTTCAGCCATAGTCGTAAACACTCACAAGCATTTAAAGTTAGTCAGCCGTATTCAAACCTCGTAGAACCGTTCTATCGTTTCGCAGTATTTCTGCGCAACAACTGGTCTCTTCAGCTTCATTGTGGGTCCTGTGGAGATTAGAAAAGTTAAAATATACCACACACAATATGGGAGGGACAGGGAGGTAGAAATAGTCAAAGTTCTCAAACTTAACTAAGCGATAGTATGCCAAACAGGGTACCTAAGGAAAACTTGGCAAGTTCAAATGATTATCCATTTAGTTATTCAAATACTCTTCAAAATTTTAAAAACTCAAGTATTAATATTCCCAACCCACCTCTCAAAGCACAGTGTATTTACAATATCTGCTATTCATATTTTTTGTAAAAACATACGTAACAGCCTTTTACACAGACAGTAAATATTTACCAATTTATTCAAGTTTTAGTGCAAGGAAGGACAGGTTTAGCATTAATTTTCTAGTGCCCTTACACTTATAATGCGGTATTTCTAATTGTCATTCATCAAAGCGGCACTTTTCCAAATCCTGAGTCATGGCACACCACAGTAGGCTAGTTGTAATCTTGTGCAAACGTAATTAGTTGTCACCTAACTTCTCATTAAACTAGTATCTAGAGCCAAGATACCCGCTTTCAGTTGACAATGAAATCCATGCGTGTATCTAAATTACAACCGCAATTATTTCAAGGTACAAATGTTGAAAAATGGTACATTAGAGTAGTTGTGCATTTGTTCTTTGTTTTAAAAGGTTCATATTTTTTTAATTTTGAGATGCTGTTCATTCCCTTTGCATTTGTTATTTTATATAAAAGAATTTTTACATTCTTGCAAAGCCACCAGTCTGCACAATGTTTCGGGTAGATCCTCAATACTAATTTTTTCCAGGAATACGATCTGTCAAATTGTTTAACAAATGATACTTTTAGAACAGAGCCAATTTCAATCATGATCAGCTCAGGGTTATGCTAGGCATGCATAGCTTATTAATTCTTAATACACCCAGCATTATTTCTTACCTTGAAACAGATTAAAATATTTTACAGTACAATGCTCATCTACATAAACGATCTATCAGAAGGAAAAATTATTTGAACACATTTACAGATGCTAAAGTACTGGAGAAGATTTTAATGCCCTTCAAATCTATCTGGATAAAAGTGCTTGGAACGTAAAGTGGCAGATGGAATTCAATGTGAATAAATGCCGATCAATAGACCACACACAAATTATGTGGAATTAAATTACATAAGACTTTGCTTACAATTCAAAACCACCCGTCGCCAGAAGAACAAAGAATATTGTGAGGAACGTATGCGTCGCTTTCAAACCTCAGACTTAATTATATGGATGGTGAAATACTAAAACTGTTCATGACTTTAGACCAAAACTGAAATATGTAGCAGTTGTATGGTGCCCAAATCTCAAGAAGCACAAAAACTGGAAAAGATGCAGCGGCATGCTACAATATGGCTTCCGGAACTGAAAAAACAAGAGTTACGAGGAGACTACAGACATTAAACCATACAGAAACTAGAAGAAAAAGAAGTGACAATCACCATACAAAATTCTTACAGGAATTTACCAAATTGACAAGAATTCCTGAAACCAGAATCATGAACAAAAGGACAGATTCAAGCTAAGGAAACAAAGGTGCTAAAAACAATTAGAACATTTTCTTTTGCAAACAGTGGTAGACAGAACAAGCCAAGTGAGGCTAAAGCTGTCAGTAATTACAAAAGTACTGGGAAGACGGGACACCATGAGCATAGCTCATTCTTGTAACTACACTGGTAATTACTTCAAGAGAACCCTTCAAAAACACCAAGGATGAAGTAAATATACTCTACGGCAGGCTTGTCAAACCGAGGGTCCCGAGGCCCACATGGGTCATCTTTGTGTTGTCATGAGGGCCACACATGACAACTAATCTAAATCATTTAATAAAAATTATCGAATGGCTTCCTGCCAAACCTTCGGATGGCCACATAGTAGTTGCTCTTGCATATACTGTATCTACCATTGAACGCAAACTGCATGTGCTGATTATGTACTACCAATACACAATATTATAGCTTAGTTCAAAACATTTCTTAATATGGAACTAGTAGTAGTTAAGTACAAGTGTTTACGTACCAAGTTCTCCACCGGGTAAAGAGAAGTCTCTTGGAAGAATAGTCCACTTCTGTATTCTTTGAGCATTTGAAGGGGCCAATTTGTTTGCACGATCAATACCATCCTGGATTGCTCTCATAATATTAGCATCTGGACCCGCCAAAACATCTTGTATGGTTTTGGCCATTGACCCAACGCTACGACACCAATCAACACAGGAAGAACTTAGGGTATCTAGAGGTTCCCCACTGTCGAGATTCACGTTTGTCTATAAAAATAAGATCAACAAATTAGACATTTATCCTGTTTAAATATACGCTTTCAAGTAGAAATTTAATATTGTATGACTTCACTGGTACAGCAACCATTTAAAATATCACTACCAAGCATAGTTTATTCAAATTTAATCAAATTTATAGTTAATGAATGTGCACTACATGTCAAAAACAGGACCACATACAATTACAGAAATCTATTACACAGTGCCAAGTGATAAAAGTTATGAAACCAGATTAATAAGTTAAATTTAGATTAAAAAGTCTGTAGTCTAACTCCCTTCCATTAGCTCACTCAGAACCAAATCGCAAGTTCCTCTAAGAGGATATTACGAAATACCTATCAAACTATTAAGCTACTGTCACCACCCCCTCCTCCACCCTTTCCATATATTAACTAAATTCCAAAGATACCAAAGGACTGCTTCTTCCACAATCCAAATACTATCATTTTTTTTTATAGCATCTCAAATTAATATCCGATCTCTGGCAATGACGGCCTTGTCACGCATTTTACATAATTCACAGTTTTTACTCTAACATAGAAAGGAAGCAAAGAGGCCGTGTGTTGGAGTGTAGCAGTTAGACTTATAATAGTATCTTTGTTATCTTGAGGTTATCTCGAGATGATTTCGGGGCTTTAGTGTCCCCGCGGCCCGGTCCTCGACCAGGCCTCCACCCCAGGAAGCAGCCCGTGACAGCTGACTAACTCCCAAGTACCTATTTACTGCTAGGTAACAGGGGCATTCAGGGTAAAAGAAACTTTGCCCATTTGTTTCTGCCTCGTGTGGGAATCGAACCCGCGCCACAGAATTACGAGTCCTGCGCGCTATTCACCAGGCTACGAGGCCCCCATAAAGTCCACTTCTGTCTTCTGAGAAGGGGGAGGGCAGGGAAGTGACGGTAGGACCTTAGAGTTATCGTCACAGAGAATAAGCATAACTTAGTACATAAGATTTGTTTTCATTACTCAGAACTATTTGCCAACTATCTTCTTCCATACTTAGAAAAGGAAAACATTTCCGTGCATTTAAAACTTACTACCTCCAAAACCATCTCAATTTTTATCTTGCAGATTTAATTAGTTCCCCATCAAAACTTGGGATACCAATGATAGACTATCAAATATTTTTCCACAAATGGACACCAACTTTCTTGCACAAAATACCAAAATGATTTGCCATCTTTTGTGAGGTCTCTTCACTAAGCCATGTACCCCCAACATTGCCCAAATGCTTCGTTCAATAACCTGAAATTCAAGTGACGTATCGAGTAAATCACTCAGAACTGCCTCCCTAACCTATTTATAAAACTTAAAAGCTCTTTTATTTCCTCCAATCCAACCTTATTCGCATGCTCTTAAAATAAAAATTTTAACTGCCCTTAAGAAATTTTTAAAGGGAACCAGTGAAATACTTCAAAAACACCAATAAAATATAAGCTAGGAATGCAACAATCTTATAATAGCTATAACTATGATATTACAGTATTTTTACTAGAAAAAGTGCATAGTATTAGAAACTTACCTTTATTGTCAGAAGAATGGAGAGGAACTTCCGCTTGTCGCCAATCAGCATGCAATTGCTAAGACATGGCAGTTCGGCTTTCAGGTTGTCCTCGATTAGCACTGGGGCTATATTTTCACCACCAGCCGTGATGATAAGTTCCTTTATGCGACCCGTAATAAACAGAAACCCATCACTGTCAAGCCTGCCAATATCACCGGTGTGGAGCCATCCCTCATCATCAATAGCCTCATTTGTCTTGTCTTCCATGTGTAGGTAGCCCATGGAGACATGGCGACCCCCCATGCACACCTCGCCATTACCTTCAGGGTCAGGCTTATCCAATTTTGTGTAGCAACCAGGAATAGTGCGCCCACAGCTGCCTAGTTTGAATGCTTTCTCCATGCCGATAGTATGTGGGCCAGTCGATTCAGACATGCCATATATTTCTGTAAGAGGAATATCTAGGCTATGGAAGTATCGCAAAATTTCTGGGGCAATTGGTGCAGCCCCGGAGAGAAAGAGCTGACAGCGATCTAGTCCCAATAATGCTTTAACTTTCTTGAAAACTATAGCATTAGCGACAGCGTACCCAAATGGCTTCGAGAAATCCTGTCGCTGTTTGCGTAAATTGGTTTCCAGTCCAAGTGATTTGGCCCATGTAGCTATCGATTTTTTCATTCCAGTAGTTTTGCGGCCAACTTCCAACATCTTTTCGTAAATCTTCTCCCACACACGAGGGACGCCCAAGAACCTAGTAGGGCGTACTTCTTTCAGAGTTTGGGCCAAACTCCCTTTTAAGGCATCTGGTTGGGCAAAGAAACAGGTGCCACCAGCATACATGGGAACGTACAGGTCAGCCATCTGTGCAGCAACATGGGAGAGTGGCAAGAAACTTAAGAAAATCTCTTTTCCTGGATTGAAATCAGCATTAACACAGTTTGCATGTGCGGTAAATGTGATATTGTCATGACTAAGCATAACACCCTTAGGAGGCCCAGTGGTACCCGAAGTGTAAATGAGAGTACAGCATTGGTTTATTGCCATGTGCTTCAACCTGGCTTCTAGTTCACTATCGGCCTGCTCTTTACCTAAAGCCATGGCACTTTCCCAACTCAAAACACCATCCACAGTTGGTTTGCCAGAGTACTGGATTATTGCTTTCAGCGAAGGAAGACGCCCACGAATCTTGAGTACCTTATCTAATTGCTTCTGATCTTCAACCACCCAGATTTGTGCTTCACAGTTATGAGCACAATGTTCACATGCTTCAGGAGTGTTTGTGGTGTAGATTCCTGCAGCAAATCCACTGGAAAAAATTAAATAAGCTTTCTAAAAACACTCACCCAAGTTATATGCATCACCTAGACCATAATTTAAAAGGTTACTGTACTAAATTAACGTCTCGCAATCATGATAACGTACAAAATGATTATGTACGTGATTAGCATTTTCCTGGATGGCAATTTTTTCATGCTCTTAAAAAAATTAATTCTAATTAAGAATTAAGACTATGTGGGGTGCACAGGTAAGCATCAGTGAGCATCAATCTGGTGAATCTATACTTTATTGTAAAGCAATTTTAGATAATGTTAACTAAAAAAGAAATTTGTTTATACTTTGAACTTATTATTGTCAATCAACTTTACCCTAATTCTGCAAATAAGGATTCCATAAGACCCCCAATAACCAAATTATGTGCAGATTTAAGCAAGAAATAAAACGCATCAAGTAGTCTTGTGTGCCTACACCAGTTTTAACATTTACAGGTAAAATGCCAATAACCAATAATTAAAAATTTCCAACAGTTGGCATTCAAAGCAAAGAACTTTGCATGACCACCTGGCCTCTTGTACCACCATCTGTAACTATTTTATTGACTCGGGTGTTCTGGACGACATCCTAACAATATATCCAAAATTTGCTTGTCCATTTTAAAGAATGAACAATTTCTATTTATATTACTTCTAAGCTGCATCACTTATGAACCCATCCCTGCCCTTGTGTGGCAGTGCACAGTAGAAAGTGGTTTTCACATATCCATATATTAAAACATTGATTGTAACCATGATATATATGTACTTCTGCCTACAGTTTAGACCTATTGTCTTATGCACGACTGTCCTGTGTAACTGAATACCAGCATTATCCTCACCTTAAGACAATCGAAATCCTCAGATTGGGCAAAATTGTAATTAATTTTGTCAATAAAGATGTTAATAAACTTACCCAGCAAAGACGGCCGCCAGGTCTGAAATAAACCATTCAGGTGAATTGAAGCCCAGGATACACACTGCATGGTAGGACTCCAGACCAAGCTTTATGAAGGCTTTGGCCATGATTCTAACTTGATCATAATATTCTTTGTAGGTAGTATTTTTCCATTCACCACCTCTCTTCACTGACAATGCACACGTGTCAGGGTACCTATGGGAGTACAGGAAAAAATATTAATTTTATTTTGCGGAGTTAGAGATGTCATCCATTTACTAGTTACGAACAATACGTTTGCATGTTACCACGAGAAAACTATGCCCATTGCTTTCTAGTGGCATAAGTAATGTCACTAGACTAGGAACAATGAATAGTGAACAGGTACTATGCAGAATGAATGAATTTGAGCTAAAGCGTCAAGAGCCTAGTAATAATATTGAAATACTACTATCAAATTTCATAGCAACTTTCACTGCTTTAGAATAATTTTCCATATGTTAATTTAATAGTAAAGTTACTCTTTAAAGCGCCTACACAATACTTTACAAAAGTTGTGCCCTATGCACTACACTAGGGCATTTACGCAATGAGATCTCCAGGTGCCAATACAGCAAGTCAAATGTTTTAAAAATTTATTTGCATAAATAACTCTAGGCCATGTTACTGCCAAGCAGCTCGTCAAGTACAGAGGCATTTGTGCAGTAATGTTTCCAAGTTATTAAATACAACAGAACCTAGGTCCTCTAACCTAGGAAGTCGCCAACATTAATAGCACTTCAGGCAGGTCCTTAATCTAACATATCGGACAAGATGAAAAGGTACATCGTAGCAAAGTTTTATATCAACATAAAACTAGTAAATTGACAGGTGATTACACTGTTTAAGATAAGTGTCTTTAGTACTAATATGGGGGAAGTGGGTAGTAAGACTGCGTGTTTGAAGCACAAGGTAGGAAACCAAGGATGAAATTAGGTACAGTACTTTGCTTTTGAACAAGGCATAGGTTGGACAATTTAATGTGTTGAGGAGCGAGTTCCATAGACAGTCACTTTATTTGCATGAAGTGTTTGAACAGATTTAGTTAGACTCTGGGGAGGATATCCAATTTATTTCTGGTGTAGTGCTTAGATTTTATTACACTTATTATCTGAAACATCTCCTTGATATTGGGAACACTTAGGAACGAGGTTTAAACATGTTGATATCACACAAGTGTGTAGTGTGTGTTTAGCATGTTAAGGGATTTTTACAGAGTGATGGTTAGCTTGAGGTAATTTGTAGTGGTTGAACCCCATTCAGATACTGTATGCAAAATAGAGGTAGATTAGCTCTTAGTATAATGATTGGGGGGGGGGGACATAATATCCAATTTTAGAGAATACACCAACCATTTGAGACTTTTTGGCTGTGTTGTGTGTGTGTTAAGTCTCCTATCTATGAAGAACAAGGCCAAGGAACTTTCTCATTTGTATTGCTAATGTTAACATTGTCTATCTGAAGTTTAATTTGATTTGATTTACTGTCAAGTAAAATGTAGTAGGTCATTTCTATGTTCAGTGTGCGAGTTTGTTGGTTGACAGACATGTGTACAAGAAAGAGGTCCCAAGATGCTGCCCTGTGGCACTTCTACTGTTAATGGTAAAGTGGAGGTGGTTATGTTATTGATAGCTACATATTGGTGTTACAGATAGGAATGAACACAGTTTAAAGTAAGGGAACTCATTTTTTCAAGGGCTGTTTAGATTATATTAAGCAGACTAATAATGGCATCATTGGTATTTGGGGGGGGGGGCACAAGCCAAATTGGCTAGGGCTTTACAAAGGTTGTATAGGTTTACAAGGTGCTTGTACCTTTACAAGCATTTACAAATAGAGGCGCATGTAAACAATTTTTT
Source organism: Procambarus clarkii (assembly GCF_040958095.1). NCBI lineage: Eukaryota > Metazoa > Arthropoda > Malacostraca > Decapoda > Cambaridae > Procambarus > Procambarus clarkii. The sequence goes on along the minus strand of NC_091222.1, from coordinate 24,742,909 downwards.
CAAATATTTCTGAAAGTATGGGTAGATTTGATATTGGTCTGTTTATGTCAGCCATCTCCTATTTTGTGAATTGGCATTACTCTTGCTTTAAGGGTATCTTAAATAGTATGATTAGAGATTTGTTGAACAGCAAACCTATGGGTAGTGCAAGGCAGGAGCAGCACTCAAACCATTGATGGTATTTAATGTTCACAGCCTTGGTTTTTAAGCAAATGAATTATAGATACTGTGTCGGGCTGACTTAAAAGGAGTAGCGAGTTAGGATAGCTGCCAGCGAGATGTGCAACACCGTGTGTCTGGGGTCTTTTGTATTTTTTCCTAGTAAGGTTAGCACCAATTTATGAAAAGCAGCCATTAAATACAGCTGCTTTTTATAAGTGTTGCAAGTGTGTAATACTCTTGACAATTTTATATGCTTGTGCAATTTTTTTTTTTTTATCCTAGGATGTTAGAGATGGCTTTCCGTGTACTTCAAAAGAACCTTTGGCTTTGTATTATATTGGTATGAATTTAGGAGTATACTTTTGTAACTAGGCCAATCCTATTTGTTTTCTATATTTGCATTTCTTGTTAATTGCTTTAATAAGTATGCCACTTGTGAACTAGGGGTTGGTTTAACCTTTTGGCAGTTACTTGCTTAGTGAGGAGAGGACTAGTTTTAGAGGCTTAAGAGCCAGAGAAAAATTGTCTGCTAACGAATTTATATCTTGTGTTATCGCGTTCATTATTTTATTACATTATTGCATTATTATATTGTGTTCATTAAGTGTATTATTAGGATTACAGTTGTGTTTTAACAGTCCACCCAAAGCAACAGCAGTCAAGTGTATGCTTGATCAAGGCCCCTTATTCAGTAATTCAACCTTTTTTCCACCACATTACTCTTGTGAAGTACAGTAACATGAAAAATTAAATAAAGTGACAAAGGTACTGTATTTACAAAGTTGTATTGTACAATTAAAATGGATATTTTTTTGCCAAGGAAATTCGCATCAAATGCCAAGTTCAATCCATTTCAGTTTCTTTTCATCAGATAAGGAAATTTTACACCTTGCACATCTGGGCAGGTTTTACATTTGTTTGAATGAAAGAATATAAAGTAATTAAGCTCTGGTTATGATATGAACAATCAAAAGTAGAGGAACTGGTCAATAAGATGTACCATTTAAAATGACAAATTCCTTGACTAGTTACACACAGAAATCACACTAACGTGATGCATCAAATGAACAAATCCACAAGGGCGATGACGAGGATTCGAACCTGCGAAGCATCCCAGACACTGCCCTAATCGACCGAGCTACAACAGGGTCTTTTAACCCTATCGTAGCTCAGTCGATTAAGGCAGTGTCTGGGATGCTCCCGGGCACAGGTTCGAATCCTCGTCACAGCCCTTGTGGATGTGTTCCTTTACTAGTTGCACAGGAGTGTACCAAGTGCAAAATGCACAAGTGCAGTCTAGTGTGCTTGCCAACGTGTGTTACACAAAACTGTTGAACAGTTACCATTAGTTTAAATCAAGAAAAATAACGTTTATAAATTTTACTAACTTCTCGGCAGTATTTTTGAGAAGTGTAGGCACAGAAACTGGAGTGTGTGCCGAGGGTCCCTGGTCGCCAATCTTCAGCTTTGTAGCCCCAGTGGGTTCCCAGGTTTTTATGCTGTTTGTTGGAATTATCTGATCTGGTCCTGGAAAATATCACAGTAATCTGAATTAGGGATACTAGTTTTTTTAAAATTTCCTTTTATGTAAAAATTTAGGAGTGGGGGAGGGGGATGAAGGTACATTACTAAATTGAACCATAATGATTTGCCCCCCTTTCAAGAAACCTTGAAAAGTGCGCATGCACAAAATTGTGTGACAAAATTTATTATGTTCAAATGGGTTCAAGAACCACACAAAAGCCGGCACGTTTGATATGAAACTAGTTCACTACAGTGAATTTTAACCACCTTATTTGCATATACAGTACTGTACTTTAAAGTCCTCAAGAATACAATAAGTAACCACACTTCAATTATGTTCATTCAAAACTTGAAGTCTTAGAGTGTAGCCTACTAAGTGTAACCTTTCATTAGGTTACAATACCAACTTATGGTACAAATGAGTCGTGCATGTGAACAAGGTGGCCATGTACAATAACAAGCAATTTTTTTTCACATTTTTCTACAATTTATGTACGTTAATACTTTAAAACATTTTCATCAATCCAGCTACAGTGAAGAACAAATTCCTTCCAAGCGGCTATTACCCCATCTGTACCGCATTATGACTAAAAAATAGGAAAAATGCCAGAAATTTGGAGTCTAAATTCCAGTTCATATTTCTATACCTTCGGGACCTTCGCCAAGCCGCCGGCTTACTGTCTTCGTCGAGGTCACTAGTGTTGGAGAGGCTGGTAAACTATTGCATAGTTTACCAGCCATAGTTTTTTTCTATTGCATAGTTTATTTCAAATTTCTCTCAATCCTGTGAGGACAAACTCACAGGAACACTCAGTTCCTGTGAGTTTCTGGCTTTAAACAATTTTCCTTCAATCATTATTACTAAAGGTTATCAATACAACAATTTTGAATGTGGAATAAAATTTAAAAAATTTAATTCTGACAAGGAACTAAACCAGAACCACATCAGCATCTTAATTATTACACAAACAATTCTGACCAGCTAATAGCTACACTACCACACTCACCATTGAGATATTTAGTCTGCTTTATGGGTGATGGGAACATTGTGTTGGAAGCAGCAGGTGACCTAGTTGGAGGTTCAGGAGTGGCAGAATGAGCAGAACTGGTTTCTGGAGTGTCTGGTCTGGCTTCAGAGAAAGATGAAGATGGTTCTGATGACAAACTCTCCTGTTCTACCTCACCTTTCTGTAAAAAAAGGAAGTCTCAATTCCACTGATAACACATTTTAAACATTTCATAATCAATGACTAATAAAACTCATTCTCCAATTCAAAAATCTCAAATCAAACTGTAATTGACCAAATCATTCCAGCCCGTCCCCCAAACAGATCTAAAAGCGATTCCATGCACCCGCCAAACCCCGTTTATGAATGAAAAACGGTTTACACAACTGATTTCGTTCGAACATTTCTGGAACAAGTGCTTCACAGACTAATTTTGTTCGAACCACAACGCTATAAGTGCTTCACCCACGTACTACAAATAATCTCGAACAGAACCTAAACACCTAACCTATGCCTATAAATGCACAATATGCCATTATATTAATTTATATTTGAGAAAATTCATGCTTTGAATGAACAGCATGTTAAAATTGACGAATGCTTCAGTGGGGTCGACTGCTGGATGTAATGGACTAGGACGGGTTGATCATTCTATAAGTTTCACTGCACAGACTTGCTCCAAACCTTTACCAAAGGCTTGGAGATTAATACTTTGAAATTAATTACAGCTGCAACTAAAAACCATGTACCAGGTTTGTAATATTTACCAAGAGAAAAACAACACTTTGCTGCACTGTTGAAAGTCATCCTCAGTCCATAATTATTACTACTACACCCATCCTACTCTAGATAAAGAACCCATATATGCTTCATTTAAAAAAATAATGAAGCCAGATTGATCTCGTCGAACAATCTTCCCCTCATACCAACAGCAGTCCTCCTGGCGAAGCGGTAAGACACTCCAAGGCGTTTCGCGAGCGCTTTGGCATAGGTTCGAATCCTGGCCAGGGAGGATTCGGATGCCAGTCCTTATTAACTGTAGCATCTGTTCACCCCTGTTAAACAATTTAGCGGGTCGCATTCGTGGAAAATAAGGATTATGGACCTGCCCGAAATGCTATGCGTGCTAGTGGCTTTACAAGAATGTAAGAACTCTTCGAAAAGAGTATCTTAAAGGAATTTTTATGGTCGCCTTTGAGCAATCAGTGCACTAACCTACCTAGCACTAGAAATAGGTTAGCGTAGGTCAAGCGTAGTGTAGGTTTAAGTGTAGGGGTTAGACATGTGTATGAATGAGATTAGGTGGTTATAAATAGGTTCTGCCTCGTATGGACCAATAAGCCTTCTGCAGCTAACTTCATTATTATGTTATTATAGACACGTCTAACCTATGCTTGAAACAAGGGATTCCACGTTTCATATCAAGAGGTAATTGGTTATAATAAATAAAAATAAGAAAATAGACAACCCTGTTACCGAACCAGTATTTACCCAGGTCTTTCGTAAATCTAAACTTAAAACAATGCGAATAAATTTTTTGTGTTCTGTCTAGTGTTTATTAATAACCTATTAATATTCCCTTTGTTATGGACATTCATCTACTTTTACAACTATCATGTCACCCCTAATTCTTCACCTAGAGTTGAAGTTGACTAGAGAAAGAGGAAGCTGGCACAGTGTAGGCTATAAGCACGAACTGCAAATATAGTTTTATATGCAAGGATTAAGTAAACTGCACAATATCTACACGTGGCAGCTATTTATAGCTACCCAAACGCATACATGTCTAACCTGCGCTTGAATCAAGGTATCCCACACGCCTATGTTAAGTTGGTAATTGATCTCGCAAATCAATTTTTCAAACCATTATTTACCCAGGTCTTTCCTAAAACTAACTTGCCCAATTTTCAACCATCGTTTCCTAGTTCTTAGTCGATATATAATGCCTATTATAATGCCTAATCATAATGCCTAATAATGTGTGATTACGTCACTATACAAGGGTCCAGAACAGACCTAAACGGGAACATTTCTCTATCGTCTGACGTGATTTGGTCACACGTGCCAGCCCGTCCTCCAAACGGACCCAAAGTGATTCCATGCAGCCGCCAAACCGTGTTCATGAATGAAAAAGGTTTACACATGACTGATGACATCCGAACACTTCCTGAACAAGTGCTTCACTGACAACTTGTGTTCGAACCACAACGCTGTAAATGCTTCACCCACGTACTAATATAATCTCCAACAGAACCTAAACCTCTAACCTATATATGCACAATATGCTTTCATAATGAGAAAATTCGTTTTGAATGAAAAGCATGTAAAAAATTATGAATGCGTCTGTGGGGTCGACCGCTGGATGGAATGGACTTGGTTGCATGTGCTTGTTCGGTTAATTGTTATTGTTAAACTATTTGGCAGGTCGCCAAAAGAAAAAAAACTGGTTCGGTAACGTGGCTGATTTGTGGAATTAATTACCGCGTAACATAGGATCCCTCGATTGTTTCTAGCGTAGGCTAGACGCTATGAGAAAAATGGGAGCTGCCTCGTATGGGCCAGTAGGCCTTCAGGAGCTACCTTCATTCTTATGTTACTTTTCTGAACCGTGCAGTTTAAAAGACTGCAGATATACCCCAAAAATCTCTCACGCACAGTTGATTGACAGTCGAGAGGCGGGACCAAAGAGCCAGAGCTCAACCCCCGCAAACAACTAGGCGAGTGTACACACCACCGCTCCCGTGCCAGGTAAGTCCACTACGGGATCACCATAGCCCGTGCTACTTTGAACGTGTTCAGAGTAGCTGAATCTATAACCCAAAATTTCCACCACAAAGTATATGGGACAGAAAAATAATTACTTTACCTTTAAACAATCTAGTTCTCTAACCTATTATCCGAACACTAAATCGTGACTAAGTATATTAGTTCAATCCTAAGTGTCCAATCAGGTTGATTCTAGTTTATTATGCGCCCCATAATTGTCCATGGAGGCGGTAGTTTAAAATGTTAAGTCACAATGGGCTCGGGCATTAAAAATTATTCAAGTCTTGATAAGCTAGTGTCACGCAGTTTAACGAGCATTATATCAACAATGGGTTCGAGAATGACCCACAAGAGGGCTCTTTCAAGCTAAGCCACTTAGAATTACGGGGAGCTAGTTTCATAGCTTTATTTGCTTATGCAACCTCTCCAAGTACGGGGCAAGGTTACTAACTCTGTATGTACTACTACAGTTAAATAGTACGTGGCTACAGTTAAAAGTAAGAGCCGTCTAAATTCATGACCCTTTCCGCATTCTATCGCAAAGGTCATGCGAATAATTGAGTCATAAAAAATGACATTTTGGAGGTTTACGGCTCGTACTCTGGTATGGAAATTTGGTTTCCTGAGAATTATATAAACTATAAATTCAGTACTCTTTTTTTATACACAATTATACATTATAAATATTGTATATTAATAAAAACGCTTATATTTGGGCAGGTCTACATCGGCAGGTAGGGTAAACTCCCAGAAATACTTTTAAAAGCAAGCCAGACAGAAGTAACATACAAGGATGTTTGACAGTTACAATATCCTGGACGATCCATATAGTTTGTGGCTGCATTATTGTACGATAAGATGGGACAGCTAGTGTAGATTTCACCTTTCTACAATGTTTAAGACAAAACTTGTAAATCCGGTTAGGATTCTCCAAGGATCTTTGTACACCTAAGAGGCATCAGGTACCCTGGTGGTTTGACTAGTCGCTACCAACCATCCTGGGAAGGTAGGATGGTTGTATGGTCGTCGACCAGAGAACCATCCTGGGAAGGTAGGATGGTTGTATGGTCGTCGACCAGAGAAAGGCAGCTAAACCAAACTGTTTAGGAATCTCCTACACGTATATTGAATTTGGCTCTAGATTAATTCCACTAGTACGAAACCATTCGTGTACATATATAGCTAGATAGATAGAAGTCATATTTGAAGGACTTGTTGCAGTCAGATACGGAGGGAGTTATTGGGAGGGTGACCTAGAATCACCTAGTTGAAGGTGGGGGGGGGGAGTATGATTAATGTACCATTGCAAACTCACTTGTCACCGAACAATGACTTCCTAGCGTGCAGAACTACCACGCTTACGGGATGAGCTACATAATAATCGCCAAAAGATTGTGCTCAAAGTCTCCAAGCTGGATACGAGGAGTCCAATCTGCAAGTGAAACTACAAAAGTACCAAGAAACTCAAAAGCAACTTACGTATCAATGTTCCATGTTAAACAGTCCAACGGTTGATATCACGACTAACTGATCGATCACTAAACTGTTGCGAGCGGCACTTTTGTTCCAGCGTCACCCATAAGAGGCAGCGAAGACACTGCCACCTTTCACCCACGAGCCCTCAGCACTGACCTCGTCCAACAACGCCCCCTGCCCAACCGGTGCCCAGCTCCACCGCCAACCATCCAAGATTAGTGACGTCAAGGTCCGAGCTACACGTCATAACTGCGTCAGCTAACTACACGGTACAGTTATGTACCTGTTAGCAGGTACATAACTGCTTACTGTCAACTGTTCAAAAACTAGAAGCTCAAGACAATTTTGTTTTTCTGTACATGTCTCTCAAGGACAAATGTAAATATTTACATTATCAATATACTTGCTTGCGCCTTAGTCATATGCTGGCAGCCATAACCGTTCTATTTCTGGACCTTGTCAAGCGACAGGGCACCAAGATATGCCAGTGAGGAGCTATGATGTCACTTGTGCATGAAAGCCTATTCCCCATGCACATGGGTGTTGCACTATCTGAACACCTTTAACCAACTTTCTGGCAAGTTGGTCTCATTTACCCTCTCAAATCTCTAGTCTCGTCCAAAGGGAGGTACAAACCCATTTAGCAATGTTGCAGAGGTAGTTCTTCCCAGTTTCCACTGACAAAAAATATCCAGTCTTCTATATACATTGTAGATTAGGGGCATAATTTTTACCTCTTTACAAGCAATAATTCTGAATATGTACACCGACAAATGTATATAATATACAATGCCAGACAATAATTCGCAAACTCAAGTCTCTACTGTTTACATTCTGTGCATTCTTTCAGTTTCTCAGAATATCAATCTTGTTTGCGCTATGTTATTTGAGAAAAACCTATACAATCCGTTACCTATAAACTAGGAATTTACAGCCTGGGCCACACACACTAATGTGCATCAATTTAACCCCTTCACATTTTTCCCAAACACCAGTTTCATACTAATATTACACCCAGTAGTATTTTGTATCAACGTCGAAGCCTCATATGTATAGTCATTGCCCATTTTAAAATTTTCTAAAGTAAAACACCTAATTCCATTTAGTGTTTCAGTTTCACTTTTAAATACTTCGTATTTGCAAAGATGATTTGACACTTAACACGTTTCCAAGAATTGAGTCAGTTACACTTATTTCAAAGATCATATGCCTCATTACCTTAAACTAACAGCTGTTCTAACACAGTAACCGATAAACCTTAGCATTTTATTTGTATTTGAAGCTTTGTTTAGTCCATTCCTTGCCATGAGAGTAAAGGCAGGAGCAATATACCACAGCAGGATTAACAGTATATCAATCCCTTAGACATATTTGATAAAATCTGTGCCAATTTAGAGCCCTTGCTTCAAATGGTATTGAACACTGACTCCAAAGCAACAATTAACGGCATTTATAACATTACCAATTCCTAAATACCTCGGGCCAGATTCACGAAAACACTTACGAACCTGTACATCTTAATCTTTGACTGCTTTGTTTCCAAATATTAAACAGTTAATGAGCTCCGAAGCACCAGGAGGCTGTTTATAACGAAAACAGTTGATTGGCAAGTTTTCATGCTTGTAAACTGTTTAATAAATGTAACCAAAGCCGTCAAAGATTAAGGAAAGATGTACACGTTCGTAAGAACTAGCGCAAGTGCTTTCGTGAATCTGGCCCCTCGTTCCAGGACGTCAATGCTTCTTCCGTTTGGTAAACTGCCCTTCCCCTGTTCCACTCCAACGCTACACTGTGCCAACCACCAGCACAATCCAGTCAAAACTGCTGTCATTCTTGCCGTTTAAGATTCAGCTACTGGGAACAAAAAATTCCAAGTAGCACGGGCTATGGTGAGCCCGTAGTTCATTCTTGCTTGGTAGGACACTTGCCTTTCTCCCCAGAGTGCCGCGCACGGACGTGGGGGATGGGGGAGGATGGAAGGTAGGGTTAAACGATCTTGTTGCTACTAAACCATTGTTAAAAAGACAATTTAGAGGGCACTTAATTTTCCACCTCTCAAAGCAACGACGTTAAGAACTAGGCCTGGTAAATTTAATATATGCCTTGGGAACTTTGTATAGCTAATGCTACTTAAGAATAGTTTCTTAAATGGCGTCTATGCCTAATGTTACGCCTATGTATGCCTAATGTTAGATTTTATGCTAAATACTATATCTGCCATTGTTAGGCAGCTAGTATATTTACAAACTTTACAACAAGTTACAGGAATATCTACGTCCCAATGACCTCAGCTCTAGGAGAAACTAACCCTGGACCCTTGATATTAATATACGTCCATATTTATACAAATATTAGTCGATATTTAACGCTAGATCTAGCTGACTAAATTAGGGTGGGAGAAATCTTGCCTAGTGCAGGCTAGAAAGGTGGCTAGTGGGACGAGTTGCCCCCAGCCCACCTCACGCCATACTATAAAAAAAGGTAGACCATGATACAGCTATCCTTCAGACTAGGCTCCTTACCATCTGGTCAGCATTTCAAATTCTTTAACCGTAGTTCTAATTCCGCATATTAAAGTTACTACACTAATGAAAAGGGAGCAGGGATCAACCTAGGGCACGGAGGAATTATCGCTAAAGTAGCCTATGGTGGCGTGTGGCGTCTGAAGCCAAACTTACCGCTTGGGTCCAACCTAGTTGCCGGCATTCAACGCGCTCTGCCATTCACTGGTTTTTTTTCAACCAAGATGTTTTTGCCATAGAACCATAATTTGAACCCGTCACACCTATTTACCACCCTTTGAACAAGATTCATGATATTTTCTATACCGGAAATAGTGTAAACTCCAAAAATGTTTGGTTGTCTAGAAATTAACCTGTCAAAAAGATAAGCAATGACAACAGGTCATAAAATCTACCGTCAACCAAGACTGTGGTACAGCCAAACTTGTAACATGGCTTTCAACATTACAAGTTTGCTTTAACAAATCTTTTAACAAACAGGAAGTGAAATTACCAGGAACCAAACTGGCAGATAACACGACTTCCGGAAGGAAGTGGTCTCCTACCCGACTCTTCCACTTCAACACAATATTACCATCATATCTGATACACTCAGGCTTTGGTATCTTCACTAAAACAGGCTTACACTAAAACCCCACTGATACACGTTCCAATGTGTGAATTACCAATCATTATAGACGCATAAACTGCTTCACGAAAGATACAATCTAGCATTCAGTTCACTTACCGTAGCGCTGAGAACACCCATGATGCGACTGTGGATATAGATAACTTGTGGTTAGCTATATCTTGTGGATATATCTATATCTTGTGGATAACCTGGAGCAGTGCGGGATTATGTGGCGATGCGTGCCGGCAAAGAACTAGCAGCTTACTAACCCGGTGCTTAAGTCCCTCCCCCTCTCAAGCTCGGCAAGGTGTCTCAAGACTCCTCCCACTGACCCTCGTCTGCGCCGCCTCTTTCCTTGAAGGAACTTGGGAAGCAACACGGAACATGCCCATTGCTACTGCATATAATAAGCAGTACATACAGTCTATTACACTACACATGCCCAACTTAAATGACAGGGTGGACTATGCCATAACCTTGACAGGTATCACAGAGGTACCACACATTTCTCTAGCTCTATACAACGGAAGTTTATGCTCTATAGTTAATTATACCTTCGAAGATTATATGCGCGCCATGAGAGTAGACTACTTTCCCTGGCTGGCAGAGCAGTCCGTCCTCTCCAGCGTTCACAAGGTCACTAAACTGTTGTACTTCACTGTACAGTACAACTGTTGTACTAGCGCAGGTGGGGTTGTGGTACCCACAAACAGAAAACGGGACATCACGTCAATTTCGCGAGTCGCTTCCATTTTTAGTACAATTTATTCCCTTAATTATTATTATTAATTATTAATTCCCTTCCGTTTTTAGTACAATAGTTTTGTGCTTAGGGACATTATACGTCAAAATGAGACGTCCTTATCAGGAAAACTGGTTGGGCACTGGTATACGCGAAGAGAAGGGTTTTTGCCTAATTTCTGAACAGCCTAATTTCTTAACAGCCTAATTTCTGAACAATCTTGTTTTTGGGGGAGATATGCCTAGTTCCTAATTCTACCCTTCAATACGAGGCTATGACCAAACTTGCTTAAAACACAAGTATGATCTGGTTGGAACTAGAGGCGAAAGCGTCAGCAGCTGTAGTAGCAGCAGCCGTACAGAAACAATGCAAGATAGTCATAGTAAATAAGATAGTCATAGTTCAAGAAGACTGAAAAAGAGCTTTACTTACGTCATCCATAATAACTTGATCAATGTGCGTTATCTTCTGCAGGTCATCCTGGTCAGCGTTGGAGTCCTTCAGAGCCTCATCCTGCTGGAGATCAGCCAAGGACCTCCTGGAGGAGGAGGAAGTTCTCTCCAGGGTGTCCATAGGAAAGGCTCCTGTACTGGCCACCATTTCTTCCACAGGCGTAACTTCACCTATTGCCTTTGCTGATAAGGAATAGAATAAAAATATTTTATCCAAATTCGTAACTTCGGTAGAATAACATTTAGTATTATCAGCGTACAAACAGCCAAATATTTACCAATAAATTTTCAATATTTATAGCTATTCGAATCACAGAATCTGATTGTTACTAGCTAACTGTTAACTGGTCTTGGCACAATTGGTTTCCTTCAAGAGTCGCAGTTGGGGATCGAGTTAAGATTCCAGGGCGGGACAAATAGTTTAGCAAGTTCTTTCACCCAATGCACTGTTCACCTAGCAATAAAGAGATAGCCGGAGTTGGGCAACTTGTGGAGCTGTATGCTGTAAATGGTCATTAGTTTGACCTTTGGGAAACGGGGGGGGGGAAGGTTACTTTACCTTGCAATGATTTCAGGGCTCAACGTCCCCGCGGCCCGGTCCTCTACCAGGCCTAAGAGTAACATGCTACCTCCGTTTTCACATTAGTTGTAGCCTCATGTAGAGGCATGGTTAATTACACTAAGAACATGACCCGATGATTTTATGACAGCTTAGACTATCACCTGTATGTAAATATTTCATATTTTACTGTATACATTATGCCCACACTTTCTACCTTCATAGAATAACAAAACCAAGTTTAACCAAGTAACTATAGATGCAAGAAATATTTCAGATAAAAATAATTTTTACTCTCTAGACTAAACCCTAAAATATTATCTACCCAACAGACATTTGCCTCATGTCAGAAGACATTTTATTATAAGATTTTATTGCAAGTCAATTTGATATCGCAAGAGATCTAATTGTACAAATCCACAAGGGCCGTGATGAGGGTTCGAACCTACGTCCGGGGTGATCCCAGATGCGCCATAGTCGACTACGCCACGACATGGTTAAAAGAATTGTAACCTGGAGTGCTATGGAGTGCTAGTGCCCTCACGAGGTTCCCGCAGATTCTCTGAAGCACAAACAGGGGTTGTACACAATTCCGTTCCAGGAATTGGCAAGTAGCACTCCAGGTTGCAATTATTTTAACCATGTCGTGGCGCAGTCGACAAAGGCGCGTCTGGCATCATACCAGACGTAGGTTCGAATCCTCATCACGCCCTTATGGTTTTGTTCATTTGATACATCACGCTATTGTGATTTCTGGGTATCTAATTGTAATCTTCGAAGTATTATTTGGCCTTTGGATATATATATATAAAGCCTTTAGCTGTAACAAGAGCTTATCTTGAGGTTATCTCGAGATGATTTCGGGGCTTTAAGTGTCCCCGCGGCCCGGTCCTCGACCAGGCCTCCACCTCCAGGAAGCAGCCCGTGACAGCCGACTAACATCCAGGTACCTATTTTTACTGCTAGGTAACAGGGGCATAGGGTGAAAGAAACTGCCCATTGTTTCTCACCGGCGCCTGGGATCGAACCCGGGACCACAGGATCACAAGTGCAGTGTGCTGTCCGCTCGGCCGACCGGCTCGGGTAAAATGCACTATTATTACGAGTATTACAGCACTAAGAACATAAGAATAAAGGTAACTGCAGAAGGCCTATTGGCCCATACGAGGCAGCTCCTATCTATAACCACCCAATCCCACTCGTATACATGTCCAACCCGCGCTTGAAACAATCGGGGGACCCCACCTCCATGTTACGCGGCAATTGGTTCTACAAATCAACAACCCTGTTACTGAACCAGTAGTTACCCAAGTCTTTCCTAAATCTAAACTTATCCAAATTATACCCATTGTTCCGTGTTCTGTCTTGTGTTGATAATTTTAATACCCTATTAATATCCCCTTTGTTATGTCCATTCATTTACCATGTAAACTTAAGTACCCCTTACGAAGCCTTAAAAGACTTTAGTAACTCACCAGGCTGCCTTTCGTCATCGTTATCATAGAGGACATTGAGGGATATCCTGTGGCCAGCAATTATCGAACCCACTGGTCCAGATTCTTCTTGAGTTCGGGGATCAGGCGCCATCTTTCTGGCCGCTCTAGCCTCGTGCCTGGGAGGTCGACTACCGCCTTTCTTGCAATTGCTACTACAGCTCTTTGTTGCACTGTTGCTACTTCCGGCGGTGTGCAAGCTGCTGGGAGGGTTGGTGCCGTGTAGACGTGGTGGACTGCTGTAGTGAATGAAGTCGTCAGTCGCTACAAAGCTGTAAGGGATTACAAACGGTACAGTGAGGACAAGGTACACAAAAGCAAGCTATAAATATAAATTTATAATCTATAAAATGCAATTAGTAGAATTGTGTACTATTTACTTTATAAGTCCAAAAAATGAAGCTAACAAAGCAAAGCTAATATTCCTAGGCCTATAATATTCATATATACATAGTACATGTATTACATTAGACTCCCTCTCCCCCCACATCGTATGTTAGGCCTAGGAAGGTTAGGCTAGTCTTTGCAACAGAAAATTTTTCTCCTGTTTGTTCAAATTTAATAGTATCGATTTATACTTTTTTAATTGTGTTGTACGTCGGTATGCATGTATATGTATGTATGTATGTATGTATGTATGTATGTATGTATGTATGTACCATGGCCCTTCCCCTATCGTTACTACAAGTGCCACAACAGGAGGATTGACTAAACCAGACTTAGTCGTTGATCTGATAACATTAACAGGCTTCCTGTCCCTGGCAAACTGTAGTAAATAAGTATAACATTCAGGTTTTTTTTTTATCATTTTTTTTTAAAGATCTTGTTCTGTACTACTGAAACACTTGTTCACTAAGAATTGTAATGTACAATTGTCTTAAAACTTTCATGTAATTTATATTGTATTTTCTTGAGAAAAAAAAACTAGCCTCTCTAGCAACACTATACCGAAAGGTAATCTCAAAACTATGCTAACATCACGGCAGAACACAAATGGGCAAAGTTTCTTTCACCCTGAATGCCCCTGTTACCTAGCAGTAAATAGGTACCTGGGTGTTAGTCAGCTGTCACGGGCTGCTTCCTGGGGGTGGAAGGCCTGGTCGAGGACCGGGCCGCGGGGACACTAAAGCCCCGAAATCATCAAGATAACCTCAAGAATCAACTATAATAGAAACATTCTATTTTTGTATTGTCCTCCCCTATTTCCTTAGCCATTATGCCTACACTACCAACACCGTATAGTCTATAAATATGATCATTTATTCAGTGACTTGTATTATCCGACCGCAACACTTAGGATAGGGACTTGTGGGTGAATGGTCGAATAAGGGGAGGAGGTTTTGAAAGGGAAGGGGGCGGCCCCCAAGCAGATTTCAGTGAAAGTAATAGGCTAGCAACACGGTAGAGCGGCCAGGTTGGCTAGCAGCCTAGACAATGCCGAGGGAACACCACAGTATGGCCGGGAAAATTATTGGCTCGTTTTTGGAAAATGTCCAAGAAGGGTTATTGTGTTAGTGGAGCGAATGTCAAGAAGTATGGCAAGATAAATATGTCAATGAACGCATAGAATGCGGAACGAATAGAATCTTAATTACGGAGGAGAGAAGTGGGATCAAAACTTTTAGTCGACTTACACAAGGTATACTAAAATATAGATTGAACTAGACTTCCTGAGGCTACTGCCTTGGGGCGTATTTACGACCAAGTCAGGTCGCTTGGTTAGGAAACGCAGTAAAACCAATTTACATTTGTCAACACAAGGATACACGTACGCATTGAAAATTGGCCTAGACGCTCCGAATTCAGAGAGTAACGTCATTCAGAGACAACCACTCCGCCTGACCTGAGCCAAGACGTTAGAAGATATGGCAAAGTTCAGTGCCAGCTTTACGAGATTCATTTTAATTCCTGCGCCTTGAAATTCTAGTCTTTAAAAAGGGCTCTCCAACTATATACGAAGGTAGGGGCTATTCATGCCCGTGCCACCTCTTGGGTGGCTTAATCTTTATCATATACGAAACTTTCACCTCTGTAGGTGCCACAGCTGCCCCTACTCCCAACCTTCGTTCCAAAAAGATTTCAAACTATAGTACGATATAATTTTTAACCAACGTTTATAGTAGCTTGTAGTCATCACTAATGCAATCGAAGTTTTAAAATAAAGCACCTGAATTGTTCAACTGTCCCATCCCCAGTTATGTTTACAAGGCGGGTTACCCGGCTGTACCCTGGTCTATCCTCAGTCTCCATTAGTTCCTTATCTATCTTTCCCTATCCCCACTCAACTTTATACCAAGATGCTTCAGGAAGTGCCGGACCAACCAGGCTGTGGTGGATATGTGGGCCTGCAGGCCGCTCCAAGCAACAGCCTGGTGGACCAAACTCTCACAAGTCAAGTCTGGTTGGGGAGTAGAAGAACTCCCAGACCCCCATCCAGGTACAATCCAGGTAACGCCGAGAGGGCGAGGGAATAAGGGTTCTCCATTCCCACCCACCCTAATTTCTTAGTCCAATAGAACCTATCCCCGACCAGCCTATGTCGGTCCCATGCCCCCTCCCCCAGAAGGATTCCGAATGCAAAGTCGAGTGAGGCTAGACTGCAGCCTTGGACAAATAGAGGAAGTCAATTCGTGCTGTAGCGTGTATTCTCGTCACTTGACCAACTAACCTCCCCACTCTCACTTGTAAAGTATTTATCAACAAGTCGTACTTGTTGATAAACGTACGTAGTCGTAGATAAGTCGTAGATAAACGTAGATAAGTCGTACGTAAATCACTAGAATACTACACTAGCTACCAGGGATTACCAAGAGCAAACGCCTTGCATACTCACACTAAAGTATTAAATTGCACGATGCGTCACTGAGCATTACGACAAATTAAGCAATAAACGTAGAGGTTCGTCATTAATACAGTCAAACTGAAGTGCTTAAAATTAAATACGAATAAATTATTCCAAAAGCAAAGTCCATGTAACAGTATGTAGCACATCTAATACTGTGTCCAAAGTGGGAGTCTAGATGCTTGGGGCTAGCTTCACCAAACTTTGCATTGGGAATGGTCTGAGGTACTGGATGTACATAGGATGTTTGGGGTATACCCAAGTAAAACACATTCCAGAAATTTAGCATTTATAAACACCCCCCACCAAGGCCATTTTCAAGGAGTGAAATATCAGACATGAATTTCCTATATTTTTTAGTGATCGTTGTTTGTCGTTTCAGATTTAGCTCCTCAGGACGAAGTGTCCATGTAGCACGGGCTATGGCGAGCCCGTAAATTTTAGTGATCGTATTCTACATTTTAGGAATTTTCCGCGTTTCTGTTAATCTGTTAGAGTGGACCCTGGAAACAAACCAAAACTGTCTATTTTCCGCTTGTTACAACTTTTAATAAAGTTGTTAATTCTTGGCTTAACGTGTTTATGACGTATTAGAACGTTGTTACAACTAGTTATATTGGTTGTTATAACTGGTTAGGAGGTGTTAAAACTTGTTCGAACGTTGTACCAACGTCGTAGTTTCGGTGTGTGTTTGGCGGGGAAAGGTTAGAGAAATGGCGTGAGTGACTATCCCGGCCACTGCTATTAGGCTATATACCATATATATATAGGCTAATAGCAGTGGCCTATAAGATATATAGGCTATATATGCAGGCGATGAGTCACAATAACGTGGCTGAAGTATGTTGACCAGACCACACACTAGAAATTGAAGGGACGACGACGTTTCGGTCCGTCCTGGACCATTCTCAAGTCGATTGTGGGAATGTGAGAATGGTCCAGGACAGACCGAAACGTCGTCGTCCCTTCAATTTCTAGTGTGTGTTCTGGTCAACATAGGCTATATATCTTTGCAAAAACCATCAGTATTAAATTGAATAGCTACTTAAGGAGTCTGGTCAGGATTGGCATTCCTAATCTAAACCAAACTGATAAACTAAGGTTTTTCAAAGTAGCTTCTTCGCGACAAAATACAAGACTGGTGTGACCAAGCGTCTGTGGGAGCATACCCATGTCCTACGAGGAAGGCAGAGCCTCCATACAATGAACAAATCCACAAGGGCCGTGACGAGGATTCGAACCTGCGTCCGAGAGCATCCCAGACGCTGCCTTAATCGACTGAGCTACGACATGATAAAGCCTCCATACAATGTTAAAGCTCTGGCAGCTAGACACGACCATGGACCGTCGATAGCAGCCCGTCCTTCTAAGGCTTTCAACGTCAGGAAACACTAAAAGTACCTTTATCATAACCTACCAGAAGACCCAAAACAGACAACTGGACAGTATGTCACTTTCGCGAGTCTCTTCCCGTTTCTAGTACGACAATTTGTGTAATTAGGTAGATTAAACGTCAAAATATGGCATGCTATTAGGAAAACTGGTTGCGACGTGACGTCTCTCCCTCTCTGAAGCCTCATGACCAAACGCGCCGCTTCGCCACCATCTAAAACAACTTTTACTTCAGCGTCTGAAGAGGAGCTTTAAGTATATAGCGCACGCTGGTAATCTATTAATGCTGTAGGCGTAACAAGAAACACGACCCGAAGACGTACCTCCCAACCCCGGTACAAACGCGACTACACTTTCAGTCGAGATACACACGTTGACAACCTGGTCAGGAAACTTAATTTGACGTTACTAGTTACTGCATTTTAACAGCTACAAGTCAAAGATTATAACCTAGTGAAGACCATGTATCCCGAGTCATTTTGTAAACTTACAATTTCGTAGATTTGGAATTTAAAATAGCATTGGGAAAACTGCTTTTAAAGGATTAAAATTTCCAACACTTCAATCTTCCAGAATGACGACATGTGGGAAATGTTCTTACTAGTATGATTAGAATTCATTTATGCTTAATAAACTGAGGATTCCTCCTCTGTTCAGAGATAGTTTTAATCAAAATGCGGAATTATGTATGACAACTCTAGAATTCAGCCAGATCCTTCCTACTTCGATAAGACTATTGAGCTGCTAAACTCGTCTTGTTAAAAGTAGAGAAATAAGAGTTAATACTTTTAAAAGTTCAGCAAATTAATATATTTTTTTCCAGGGATATTCCTGCGCGGGCCCTAAGCCTCTGGCTGGCCCACTGGGCGGGCCCTAAGCCTCTGGCTGGCCCACTGGGCGGGCCCTAAGCCTCTGGCTGGCCCACTGGGCGGGCCCTAAGCCTCTGGCTGGCCCACTGGGCGGGCCCTAAGCCTCTGGCTGGCCCACTGGGCGGGCCCTAAGCCTCTGGCTGGCCCACTGGGCGGGCCCTAAGCCTCTGGCTGGCCCACTGGGCGGGCCCTAAGCCTCTGGCTGGCCCACTAAGTGTTGCTTGTTTCTGTTTTACTTGGGCGGAGTGTGAGTATTTATGACTCGTATGGTCGCTTCAGTAAGATTTTGCCATGTGTTTAACAACTTCTGCTCTGTTGAATCTAAGATGAAATCTTAATGGGTTTGTAACTGTGCACTGTGTTAGATAATGTTCCAGTGGTCTGTCGGGCATTTCTCCAGTGTTGACATTTCCATTATCTTATGATCAGTAATGTAACTATCCCTCCTAATTTAATAATAGCCTCTACGTTGACCCACAAAAGGTTTGGTGTCGAGCTCTCATTACTAAACATGTACCCACACGCAGGTTCCACGAAAAAATATTTTAGGACATTTATGCCGTATTTTGAAGTTCTCTCTAGTTAGCAGTCCACATCAACATCACTTGTCAGACCCCATGCGTACAACCATTTCCGTCTCCCAAATTTTTGTATAATCTGGGCCTGTTTATAGATGCTGTGGTCCAGTCATAGCCATGAAATACCCAATCTCCTAATAATCAAATACTAATCAATAGCTTATTGAATAAATTCGGTGTTACATAATAATTGTAGACTGTGCCAAATTAATAACGTATTCGCCAGCAGGAGTTCGTACCAGGAAGTGGACTCTGGAGGTCGCCATTAATCACGAGGTAGACTAGCATAAGATGTTCAGAAATGAACACTGAATGTTCATCATTCCTGTTATACTCATGATCAAAGGCGTCACTACACATTAATAAATCATGCCAGCAAAGATGTGCAGGTCTACAACAATTCAAATCGGTTACATGTTCAGCCCAATTTAATAACCCACAATCTACTTGAGAATGGTCCAGGACGGACCGAAACGTCGTCGTCCCTTCACTTTCTAGTGTGTGGTCTGGTTAAATTTGCAATAGTTCATGCAGGTACCACATCTAAACGCTTACCATGGCAACTTTTGTTATAGATCGCCTTGATCAGAGCTTCAGTACAGTAGGCTATTGTACAGAAGGCGGGACACACTGAAGAGTCAACTACAATATTATTTAGAGACTACGGAAGCCTTCCTGCACGCTTTATGGCTATAAGTATTCAATTGTCATTATCAACGTTACAGCACTAAGCCATGACGCACTTGCTTACTAAACAAGGACTCGTCGATGCAATTCATTAAAGGACAATAATTAAAAGTGGTCACGTCCAAGGTCCGTGGAACACTTGCTCGACATTGGTCGATATGCCTTGCGCGTTGTGGGGATGATCGCACCGCTCCTGTAAACCAAATGAATTTAAAGTGCTGGGGCAAGATTCACGAAAGCCCTTACGCAAGCACTTACGAACCTGTACATCTTTTCTCAATGTTTGCCGGCTTTGTTTCCAATTATTCAACAGTTAATGAGCTCCGAAGCACCAGGAGGCTGTTTATAACACTAACAGTTGAATGGGAAGTTTCCATGCTTGTAAACTGCTTAATAAATTTAACCAAAGCTGTCAAAGATTGAGGAAAGATATACACGTTTGTAAGTGCTTTCGTGAATCTGACCGCTGCCCCACATCAGGAAAACACCCCCTCCCCCTTTTATTTAATATTTACATCTTAAGACCCGTTTAATAAATGTAACCAAAGCCGTCAAAGATTGAGGAAAGATGTTGTAAACGTTAGTAAGTGCTTTCGTGAATCTAGCTCCAGCAGACTAAAATTTGACGATAAGACAAAGCACGAAAGGTTCCTGTCAAGGGTAGATATGGACCAGATTTAACAGCTCTGGCTTAACAGGGAAGGAAGTGGCCTCGAGCCGGACTGCATTAATGAAGAATACATCACAACAGTCTTGCCTCATCCCGGTGCAGATCAAGAATAAATGTAGTAGCCTACCCATGTCGCCGAACTGCAAAATACACCGAAAACAGATTCATCCAAACCAGATAAGATACAAGCTTCTATAAATTCCAAAAGGTTGCGAGGCTTAAACTTAAAATTTTGCAACCTTCTGCTAAATTTAAGTCTAAATTACCGGCACATTGGGGAAAAAATGGCTTATTAAAATAAGGCGTCAAGCAGTTGGTAATTTGGGTAGACACGTATGATAAGATAGTTTTAACAAACTGGTTAAAACTAACCATCCTATTAAACTACCATCCTAAACTAGTTAGGATAGTAGAGGCGTGTAGTATCACAAGGAAGAAGTCAAGTAAAGGATTTAACCGCAAAAAACCCGCCTTAGAAAATCAAAGATTCCGTAGCCTCGGCACGATTTTTTTTAATTCTGCTCAGAGCGAGATGTCCATGTACCGCGGACCTATGCACAAACATACAGCTTCATTTACACAAGCATCTAGTTCAGCTGCACCTCTGTAATGGTACTGGAGGATAGAGAGAAATATAACGTGCAAAAACCTAGCAGCCGTGCAAAATAAGGCGCTAAGGAGAGCAGCAAAACACCACCCACCATTTAATCAGGCAATTCAGGAACGCCTGAACGAACTATGAAATTAGGGCAATAGGGACAATAATCTAGGGGAAGTTAATTTATACTAGTCAAGTCCTACCCGTATGCAGATGAGTCACAATAACGTGGCTGAAATATGTTGACCAGACCACACACTAGAAAGTGAAGGGACGACGACGTTTCGGTCCGTCCTGGACCATTCACAAGTCGATTGTGGATCATTCTCAAGTCCTCAAATCCTAACCGTATGGTTTCCTGTCGTCACACAGGAAGCCCTATGGGAGTACCCACTGGCCACGACCGGCCTTACACAGGAAGCTGGCTTCAAGGTTATTCCTATGTCACGATTTTCTTACTTTGAAAGGGAAGGAATATCTAGAAAGACGGAAAAGTTTTGATAACTAGAAACCACAGCAGTGGCATCCCACATTGTGACTATGGCTTTTGATAAGTTTGCTTTGTTCAAGTACGGTTATCGAGACGATAATATACATCTCAAAGGGATAGAGTAGTTTAGGCTATTTCTATCCTCTTTTTTGGTTCGTTGTGCTCACGAAACGTTAAATGGGTCGACGTATTTATTCAGAAATCCTTGGACTCATTTTCCTAGATTTGAAGATGGGTCGTGTCCTATTACGCTTAAGGTCATAGCACATAAGGGGATTTATCAATTTTCTTCCATTGCACAAATGAAAAATTTAGTGTAGTCTATTTTACCCAGTTAAATTCCCATTTTGCAATGAAGTTACATAGGCTACAAGAGCTTTCCACTGCTGTATCATGTCTGGTTTATTCTTGCTCTTGACCAGTTTAATAAACAATATTCTGTCTCGCTTTATCTACTGCTTTGGAGCTCCTGGTTGACCAGACTACCAACCAGGAGACCGGGCCGCGGGGCCTTTGATCCCCGGAACCTCCATATGGTACACACGAGGTGGGTAGCTCATTTGACGAGGGTTACAGCCCAGCTCCTGTGCCAGGCAAGTCCACTACGGGCTCACCATAGCCCGTGCTACTTTGGAACTTTTGTTCTAAGTAGCCGAGTCTAAAACCATCATTTGACGAGACGCCACTAAAGGGGTCATATTCATCACACGTCTTTGCATAGTCCTAATACAAGAGATTTGACTGTCTTATATGTAATGGAGAAATTCAGGAGTTGTATAGGGTATTTTTCCTCGACAAAACTGAACATTTTACTACTAATAACAGATGTTCATAATGGTGATAGATTGTAACTAGCTAAATGAATTGTGGGGTTCAGTCCCTGAGCCCATTGTGCCTCTAACCCTTTCCACTACCGCGCACAAGACGGAAGATGGGTATGGGGTACATAATAAATGAACTGAACTAACTGCTGATAGGAACATTAACTTCTGTTCACTGGGGTGCTGAACAGAACATTCTTCTAGGATTTCGCCATGCCTCCCTGTAAGGTATAACTAGGATCTTATCTATTTAGCACGAGAACAATTAAGAGCGCTTTGTTTCATTTGATTCTCAGTTGGTACGAGTTTCTGCTTTTATATGTCAAATCTCTAATATATTTTTGTAGAGATGTCATCGTGGCAGCTTCAACATTTCAGTTATCCTTAATCTACTGAAGTTTCGTACGAGATCTACTGAAGTTGGTTATTTTCCTCTTCAGCAAAGAAAGATTTCACAGATTTTGTTAAGTTCGGCGGTAAATTTGTGCAATTACTTGTGTGGGAACTTTAATAATTGAGGACTATTTTCCTAGTAGCCATTTTATATTTTAATATACAATTTATTTGCTAGTCTTTTATACCATTTCCAAATGCACCCGCGAAATTTAATTAGCAAGTGCTAGGCTTCAGCTTGATCGAGGAATTTGAGCATTTACCGCCTACAAGCTTAACATGAGCATCAAGTCTCTCGTTACAAAACTTTGGAGCAAGTTTGCATCTATGTCGATATCACTTTCAGTAGGTTTGTCTACACTTTACTAGCTACATAAACGAGAACGTTATTGTTAAACTATTTTCAGCTATGCGAATAGAGATTATCAAGCTTAGCAGTCCCCGGTGGCGTAGTGATAATACACTCGCCTGACATTCTGCGAGCCCTTGTCCTGGGTTCGTATCCTGGCCGGGGAGGATTTACTGGGCGCTAATCTTTAACTGCATCCTCTGTTCACCCAGCAGTTAAGTCGGTACCTGGTAGTTAAACGATTTGGCGAATCTTATTCCAGGGAACATAGGATTTAGGACCTGCCCGAAACGCTATGTATGCAAGAGGGTATACAAGAACTCTGTATATATATAAATAAATTAAGTTTTTAGTAATATGGAACTATTGTAAGCGTGTTTTGGTATCTGGGAAGACACCTGGACCAGTTTATTTGGACAAGCCTATTATTAAGGCCTCGTTTGAACACCTAGGCAAGGCATGTATGCTTTGCTAAAGTCACAGAAACCAAAGATATATAAAGTTTTATAAAGTATCATTGGCTTAGCACCCCTACGAGCTGTAGAACAACGTATACGTTATATTTGGTAAGCAACAGTAAGGTGTTCACAGTATATGAAACTTGCGTCAATGTCTCTTCGAGACCTTGGTTAAGTCAAGCTAATTAGACAATTTAGTTTGCATCCAGTAGGTTAAAAAATTTTAATCTCTTATGCACTAAACCTATCCCATTTATCCCCAGAAAACTGGGGATAAATGGTCAGAGCTTCAAGTATTTATTTTTGAATTCAAACTTTTGAACGCTGTGACGGTTTTAAATTCAGTTAAGTTTCCCCTTATCCGCATCAGCGATGCAGTCAATATACTGCTAGTTAACATTTAATCAGGTCTACATCAGCGGGTGGTACAAATATATAGTAGTGTGCTGATGCTGGACGAGTCATGGACACTGTTCATCTGGCATGGTAGCATTATTATGAACGGAATAACCAAAGCAAAGATAAAACCGACAGCGGATAGTGACGTGACGTCACGTCCCGCCTACAGTAACGGCGCGCCTGATTGGTGGAATGCGATGGCGTGAGGGTACACGCCCAAGAATAAATCTTGGCACCCTATATGCAATCAACAGGTAGCAGCACTTTATACCAAATTGCAATACATTCAAATTACTCTACCAATAAATCTACTTTAATTGATCGACTGTACAAATTTGTAATCTTAGTTTAGAAACCCGCTATCTCTGACGCCTCGCGGTGGAATCTGGAGCAAATGGGGGGGGGGGGGGAGAAACAATTGAACAAAATCTGCCAAGAATAGTTACTGACACATGGACATTGACACGAACAAGTGCCGGAGCAACCTGGTAGTGGCAGGTATGTGGGCCTGCGGGCCACTCCAAGCAACAGCCTGGTGGACCAAGCTCAAGTCAAGCCTAGCCTGCGGGCTGCTCCAAGCAACAGCCTGGTGGACCAAACTCTCACAAGTCAAGCCTGGCCTCGGGCCGGGCTTGGGGAGTATAAGAACTCCCAGAACCCCATTAACCAGGTATATGTGGGCCTGCGGGCCGCTCCAAGCAACAGCCTGGTGGACCAAACTCTCACAAGTCAAGCCTGGCCTGCGGGCCGCTCCAAGCAACAGCCTGGTGGACCAAGCTCTCAAGTCAAGCCTAGCCTCGGGCGAAGAATTCACAGGGAACCCATCAAGGTACAACAGATTGTACTCTATCCCTCCACAATCTGACGAGATTGTCAATTAAGATGCCCAACCAGCTACGACAAACCTAGTTTTAATATTTTTATATGACAGTCAATTTAACCAAGAGCTTCGCATCTAAGAGCTAAAAAATGTCAAAGTTTGTCCAGCAATATCTGCGCTACTGCGTTTCAGTTCCCCTTGTCGACTATGGCGGGTGCGTGACCGCAATCACAGCACCTTATACCAATGTCTGAACTTTTTGACGCTCCCATATTAATGGCGCCCATATTAATATGGGTGCCAACAGGAGACCCAGTTGACGTCAAATGCCCAACCTACGTCACACTGTCCAAAATACCCTATGAAGGCCACTAGCCCATGTAGCCAACAGTTGCTTAAGTGCTCCTATTAACAGATTAATTATTTACTCTATGTTACAGGTTAATTAATTAATTTAAGTCACTTGGAAGTTAAACACTGTTATCCATTTGGTTTTTTGAACCAAGCTGATTACAGCTGATTAAAATACGGGAGAGGACGTTTATCAAATTCACTAAGATTTTATATCCTGTTTACATACAGTAATTGCAATAATGTGGGCTATTTATTTATTTTATTTATTTATTTATTTATGCATATACAAGAATGTACATAAGGAATGTGAGGATACAAATATGGTAATTACAGTCTTGTAAAGCCACTAGCACGCGCAGCGTTTCGGGCAGGTCCTTAATCTAAGAAAATTTTAAGGAGGTAAATACTTGCAAAATTTATAGAAAAAAAAATGATAACAGATTACATGGAATGAAAAAAAAAAAAGATGAGAGAAAATTATAGGTACAGTATATTAAAGCACATAGGTAGCTATGATTGATTGCAATGACAGCTTAAAATGGTAGTTGACAACAAATTGGTAGGCACAATACAGCAGAAATCTTATATTTATTTACGTAATTCACAATTATAAAAGAGGTAGAATTTGGTACTTTTGAATGTAGACAAACCGTAAGTATGTATTAATGTTGCTAATGATAACCTAACCTAACCTAAGCCTAATACATGCTATCCGGGGCCTAATATAATAGACATTTTCTATACTAAGTCTTGGTGTATTCAAGTTTGGTATTTATTCATTTTTTTCCCGGACAAAGAATTTAATACTATTCACTCTAATCTAACTGTCCATTGTCAATATACGCACAATGGTCCTATAGTTATTACAAGTACAATCTCTAGACAGGAGGTTCGGTTTATGTAAATAATATACAAAATACAAACATTAAAGCGAAATTTTATCGTGAAGAATCGCTATCGTATCCAAGTGGTTGGGCACCATTCCTTTCCCCCGTCCCATCCCAAATCGTTATCCTGACCCCTTTCCCAGTGCTGTATAGTCGTAATGGCTTGGCGCTTTCCCCCGATTACACTTCATAACATGAAGGTCTGCTCGTTCAATAAATTTTAAACTATTCAAATATATGCAACACCCCTAATCCTTGACGCAGGTACCTTGATAAAAGATAAGCATATAACTGCTTATTTCTTGAGGTTATCTTGAGATGATTTCGGGGCTTTTAGTGTCCCCGCGGCCCGGTCCTCGACCAGGCCTCCACCCCCAGGAAGCAGCCCGTGACAGCTGACTAACACCCAGGTACCTATTTACTGCTAGGTAACAGGGGCATTCAGGGTGAAAGAAACTTTGCCCATTTGTTTCTGCCTCGTGCGGGAATCGAACCCGCGCCACAGAATTACGAGTTCTGCGCGCTATCCACCAGGCTACGAGGCCCCTATTTAATATGACTTACACCGTAACTGTGAGCACTGTAGTGCTGGCGACCAGTACCCCTGCAAATTGGGCGAGAACATTACACCATATTACTGCGAAATTGTTCTTGGCAATAAATATGAACATTTCTATAAAATGTAGCACCCCAATCACCCCCTACGACCCCCCCCTTGCCTAGCCCCTTAGGGTGGACGGTAGAGCGACGGTCTCGCATCATGCAGGTCGGCGTTCAATCCCCGACCGTCCACAAGTGGTTGGGCACCATTCCTTTTCCCCCCCGTCCCATCCCAAATCGTTATCCTGACCCCTTCCCAGTGCTATAGAGTCTAATGGCTTTGCGCTTTCCCCCTGATAGTCCCCCCCCCCCCCCGAGTGTGGGGGTGCAAGAAGCTTTACCAATCCTTACGGTCCACTCTAGCTTGTTATAAAGCTAGGTCAAGCTATGATCACGTGAAGCAAAATACAATATCCAATTACACGACACTAGAAAAAAATCCCATAACTAAAATAAGATTCTCTGAATAGTACTGACCAGAGACCGATATTGCCCATTGCAAATATGACCTTTTATGACAAATTTGCAACCCGTTCTCGCAAATTTAATAAGTCAGTATTGACTTATTAAATATGTGCATAGGTGACATACTTAACACAATAGATACCCTTAAAAAGATTCATAGAAAACACCGACTTACCTAACCTACTTAGTAGGTTAAGATAAGCATCTTATTGCTTCGTAATTACAATTATTACCTAACCTATAATAGGTATAGGTTAAGTAATAATTGTAATTACGAAGCAATAAGATGCTTATCTTAAGATACTAACAAGGTTAGGTAAGGTCGGTGTTTTCTATGAATCTTTTTAAGGGTATCTATTATGTTTAGTATATCACCTATGCACGTAGTTAATAAGTCAATATTGACTTTACGAATTTGCGAGAACGGGTTGCAAATTTGCCAACCATTCTATAACTTAGAACCTTTAGAGAACTTCACATCAGCCAATAGAGATTATAGAGAACGCTTTAGGGGGAACTATCACTGATCTATGCAGTCAATGAGCCACAATAACGTGGCTGAAGATATGCTTTATAGTTTGGGCAACATATGATGAACAATGAACAAATCCACAAGGGCCGTGACGAGGATTCGAACCTACGTCAGAGAGCATCCCAGACGCTGCCTTAACCGACTGAGCTACGACATTGGAAAAAAGAATTGAAACCAGAAGTTCTACTGAACTTACTTGGATCCTGCAGCCTCTCCGAGACAAACCAGGGTTTTACACAACTCCCCCCTGCACTCGAACTATGTCAATAGGCCGGTATATCTCTTCGCCCTTACTTCATTACACACTAATCACAATAGCATGTTTACCAGACCACACACTAGAAGGTGAAGAGAAGACGTTTCGGTCCGTCCTGGACCATTCTCAAGTCCATCCTCCTGAGAATCTACTTGAGAATGGTCCAGGACGGACCGAAACGTCGTCGTCCCTTCTTCTAGTGTGGTCTGGTCAACATACTTCAGCCACGTTATTGTGACTCATCGCCTGCACAATAGCATGATGCATCAAATGAACAAATAATGAATAATGACGTTTCGGTCCGTCTGGGACCATTATAAACCTGACCATTATGAAGTAAAACACTAATGGTCCAAGACTGACCGAAACGTCGTTTCTCACTCTTCTGACGTTGTTAAAGATTCGCTACCCGATTCAAAGTTCCAAGTAGCACGGGCTATGGTGAGCCCGTACTTTATATTAATTTTAAAGTGTGGTGTGGTCATCACTGCTGTTCTACGCCCACCACGATCATAAACTAAAAGGTGTACAATGAAATTAATCCTTACGGTCACTCACGCTTTTACGTAATAACATCAAATCGTGAGGTAAAGTGCACCAAATGCAGCATTGCGGAATTGAGTTGCAAGCCTCGTGCTGCTCTTGATAAGTCACAAAATGAGTATTAAAACAATTGCCAACTTTTATATTAATTGCGTATATTTATAAATGCGTCAGCGCTCGGCATACGACACTTGTCCACAGGCAGTGACGTCCCCGTCCTATATTAAGGTGCACGACGATGTGTCTGAAGTAATCCATCTTGCATGAAAAAATAAATCTTTTTAAATACTCTTTTAACCCTCCGTATTCCACTATTTTAGTTTCCCAACCGTCATTCGTCCTCCACGACCCTCCACCAAGACTGAAGTCGCATAACACGTTAAACCTAAATGCTCTCGACATTTCATTATATTCATGCTCTGCTTCCACTGTCAAAGGTGGCCCGTATATAAACTTAATAGATTATCTTTCAATTCATACTAGTTCTTTTAAGCTACTTTTTATCCCCATGTGACGAGGCATTTTATATTTCCGGACAGATTGTCACTTTTCTTCCTTGTCTAATCTGTATCATACAGTGAAGGGATTTACGATATTTAGCTAATGGTTACCAGTTTTCTACATTCATCCACGTTTGTTACACCAATAATATCTAGTGTTCTTGTGCAGACAAGAACATTTAGTTGTAATGCGTATAGAGATTTATTTGCGTAGCACTAAGGTTAGTGTTGAGGCCTGTCTCCCTCTGTTTTTAAACCCTCTTTCGTCCCTAGAGATGACATTTGTCGGAAAAATCGACACATTGACTAATTGCGTTGAAACATTATGTTGTATAAGGTATAGCGGTAGTTAATAGCGCAGCCCGCTATTAAGGTTCAGTCCGTCCTTCTAAGGTTTCTTAACATCAAGAAACCTCAATTTAAAATGCTTTCTTCTAACCTACCAGAGGACCCAAAACAGAAAACGGGACACTACGTCACTTTCGCCAGCCGCGAAATGATACGTTTTGGAGGACAGGTTTAATAGCCTTCCACTATGTACGAGCTGCCTCATATGGGCCAATAGGCCTTCCCCAGTTACCTTTGTTCTAATGTTCACTCAAGTTGCAAAGGATAAAGGCATTTCGCCCGTGTAAATAAAAGGGTAAACAAGCCATATGCACTCGCCTAATTATGTTTGCGGGGGTTGAGCTCTGGCTCTTTAGTCCCGCCTCTCAACTGTCAATCAACTGAACATATATAACAATGTTCCGAGAACACTAGAAATCACTTAGACTGGAACAGAACTTTCTTCATTAGTAATAGTTTCTAAAAAACGTCTAGATTCTGCTTGATTAGCAAATTTATTATTTTCTTACTGTACAAAATCATAAATCTAAGTATATATTTTTTAAATTACACCTCGAATCCAACCGTTTTAAGCCACATTTAAATTGGGTCCACATGTCCACACTAGGGACTAGGCTAGGCCAAAATAGGCCTAAAATTGGCAAAAAACTATGCAGATAAGATACTTTTAAACTTCACCTTAAAACTTTTCAACTTTTTTACCACTAGGCGTCAAAGATTTTGCAATAATTCCCAGTTAAATTTAGAACTCACTTCTCCATTTCCCTCAAAGTTCTGCTTGCTTTGAATTAATTTACCAAGAAAAAGTAACTTTGTAAATTAGCAACTTTATTAAACTTAAGATTAGAGTTATTTTATATTTAGCTACTCAGAACGAAATATCCAAGTAGCCCGGGCTATGGTGATCCCGTAATATAAGCTTAAGAGGGCTGGCACAGTGACCCAGTAAACCAGGCTAAGCATCGATTTATCTTTACCTGAGGTGGCGACTGAATTTTCTGTAGCGAGAGGATGGCGAAGCAGACATGCCATGCTTCAGTAGTCTGCTGTCTCTGCTCTCTATCGTCGCTCTGGGCAAGCCTAGTACTTTACATATACAAGATGCACAGGAAAAATCACAACTTGACCGAATTGGATCAAAGTTAAAACAGTATCTAGATTAGGATTTCAGTTTCAATAACTTTTCCCCGCATTAGCAAGAACACAGTCTCCAGGGCGACTGAAAACAAAGCCGTATTTAACTTATCGATTACTACCAAAAAATTGGGACAAATTGGCCTTAGTTCGGCACCACAGGGCTGTTATCTTGGCCTAAAGTTCTACAGGTGGTAGAAGAAGATCACCATCCAGTGTTCCCCTGTACACGATCCTCCACAGACTGGTGGTACGACGACCGTGAATACATTATACTGCCTGGTGTAGCGTGTGTCCAGCTACCGCGCGCGCCCTCACGCTACCCCTCCCATGAATGTACATTGGTGGAGGGGGTATTCATTTGTGCTTGCGGGGGGTTGAGCTCTGGCTCTTTGGGTGTGTGTGGGGGGGGGTGTATACATACACGTGTACTCACCTAGTTGTGTTTGCGGGGGTTGAGCTCTGGCTCTTTGGGTGTGTGTGGGGGGGGGGGTGTATACATACACGTGTACTCACCTAGTTGTGTTTGCGGGGGTTGAGCTCTGGCTCTTTGGGTGTGTGTGGGGGGGGGGGGGTGTATACATACACGTGTACTCACCTAGTTGTGTTTGCGGGGGTTGAGCTCTGGCTCTTTGGGTGTGTGTGGGGGGGGGGTGTATACATACACGTGTACTCACCTAGTTGTGTTTGCGGGGGTTGAGCTCTGGCTCTTTGGGTGTGTGTGGGGGGGGGGGGTGTATACATACACGTGTACTCACCTAGTTGTGTTTGCGGGGGTTGAGCTCTGGCTCTTTGGGTGTGTGGGGGGGGGTGTATACATACACGTGTACTCACCTAGTTGTGTTTGCGGGGGTTGAGCTCTGGCTCTTTGGGTGTGTGGGGGGGGGTGTATACATACACGTGTACTCACCTAGTTGTGTTTGCGGGGGTTGAGCTCTGGCTCTTTGGGTGTGTGGGGGGGGGTGTATACATACACGTGTACTCACCTAGTTGTGTTTGCGGGGGTTGAGCTCTGGCTCTTTGGGTGTGTGTGTGGGGGGGGGGGGTGTATACATACACGTGTACTCACCTAGTTGTGTTTGCGGGGGTTGAGCTCTGGCTCTTTGGGTGTGTGTGGGGGGGGGTGTATACATACACGTGTACTCACCTAGTTGTGTTTGCGGGGGTTGAGCTCTGGCTCTTTGGGTGTGTGTGGGGGGGTGTATACATACACGTGTACTCACCTAGTTGTGTTTGCGGGGGTTGAGCTCTGGCTCTTTGGGTGTGTGGGGGGGGGGGGGTGTATACATACACGTGTACTCACCTAGTTGTGTTTGCGGGGGTTGAGCTCTGGCTCTTTGGTCCCGCCTCTCAACCGTCAATCAACAGGTGTACAGATTCCCCCCACATATACATACGTGTGTCTGTATATGTGGGGGGGGGGGGGCCGGTTGGAATTTCATTACACCTTAGTAAATGCACATTAATGATGCTATATAAAGACACCAGCACTATGTAGGCTAGACTTAAATATTTAAGTTTGTAGGCTAGATTAGCATAGCACTACAATCACCTTCTGTGGTTGATTGTTCAACAAATCGCCGAATTATATGCTTAACTGATCTCTAACCCTATCCCTGGAGGACAGAAGAAAATGTATATATGCTAATTAGCATTGTAAATCTATGAAAAAAACTAATCACAAGAGCTAGGATATCACAGCTAAATTCATGGTCTGAACCGCTTTTTTAAATGCAAAAAAATTCATGCTTCAGTTTCTCAAAATTTTTCGATTTAGACAGTTGACAGCTTAATTGATCTAGTAGATACCATGGCCTATAATGGCCAGTGCTGTAAAAACAATTATGCCTATTGCTAGAACAAACTCAAGTTAATAAACTGTCGAGGGTTGCAGGCGGCATGATTTAACCCATTTACGGGTCTAACGAAACCTGTACATCTCTCCTTACTCTTAGCGACTGTGCTTATTAACCAAAACGGTTTTAATCCTGAAAGGAATATTAAATCAAGGAACCATGATTGAGGAAAGATGTAGACGTTTCAAAAGCGTTTAATAAAAATTACAAATAGAGATACTTAACACATTTAAGTACACCTGCATTTGAGCAGCTACCATAGGCTATATGAAGGGGAATGCATTGTCAAATCTCTAACTACGTGATGCTAAAAATCTCCATTAGACCATAAGAACATAACAAAGGTAAGTGTAGAAGGCCTATTGGCCCATACGAGGCAGCTCCTATCTATGACCACCCAATCCCACTCGTATACTTGTCCAACCCAATCCATCACACGGGATGGTTAGTCATACACAGGAATGTGGTCAGTCAGCACTGGCAGACTCTGGGTGCATTATGAGGACATCAAGAACACGAGAGTGAATAAATCTCTCGTGTGAATTAGAAGAGAATGCAAGAACTATTTACCGTTGCATTTAAAATATGCACGTTCCGTATCATACCGTATAGGCAGGCGAGGAGTCACAATAACGTGGTTAAAGTTGACCAGACCACACACTAGAATGTGAAGGGACGACGACGTTTCGGTCCGTCCTGGACCATTCTCAAGTCGATTGACCAGTCTACAATCGACTTGAGAATGGTCCAGGACAGACTGAAACGTCGTCGTCCCTTCACCTAGTGTGTGATCTGGTCAACATACCGTATAGGGTTTTTTAACCTTTCCCAGAACTTTCACATAAGCATTACACAAATTAAGCCTGATTGCTTATTTAGGCTCTGAGAATAGTTTAGTCTTTATGCCTATTTAGTACACTAACAGTACAAACCACCATATTATCTCATCCATAGTAGCAAGAGGTACTAGTCATATTGGAGGATGTGTTTAGCAACGCGAAACCTAGACAAACCCAATACAATAACTTAAACCTGCTTAAACTTATTTAACCAAGACGGAATTTGTAGATTCTGGGTAGCATAGGTCCATTTCCTGCCCTATTTCCTGCCGGAAACGCTTTGCGTAATAGTGGCTTTAGGCATTGTATGTACCTTACCCGAATAAATCTATATTTATTTTTAACAGCGCGGAGCATTTGAGAGTAGCAAATGTAAGCAGTTCTCTAGGAATGAACTGGAGAAAGCAACTGCTACTTTAAACTACGACTGTTTATAGACTGGAACTTTCCATCCTAATTTTATTTTCCTACTATGACCAATACCTGATCAACCAGGCTGTGATTCTTACGTCAGGCTGCGAGCAGCCGCGTCCAACAGCCTGGTTGGACGAACCAAACCCCCACATTGTATATATTTTTTTTTTTTTTTTTTTTTTATTTTTTTATTTTTTTTTTTTTTTGAGATATACAGAAGAGTTGTTACATTCTTGTACAGCCACTAGTACGCGTAGCGTTTCGGGCAAGTCCTTAATCCTATGGTCCCTGGAATACGATCCCCTGCCGCGAAGAATCGTTTTTTCATCCAAGTACACATTTTACTGTTGCGTTAAACAGAGGCTACAGTTAAGGAATTGCGCCCAGTAAATCCTCCCCGGCCAGGATACGAACCCATGACATAGCGCTCGCGGAACGCCAGGCGAGTGTCTTACCACTACACCACGGAGACTGTTTGTATATTGTTTGATAAGTGATAGGTGCAAACAATATTGTTTGATAAGTGATAGGTGCAAACAATATTGTTTGATAAGTGATAGGTGCAAACAATATTGTTTGATAAGTGATAGGTGCAAACAATATTGTTTGATAAGTGATAGGTGCAAACAATATTGTTTGATAAGTGATAGGTGCAAACAATATTGTTTGATAAGTGATAGGTGCAAACAATATTGTTTGATAAGTGATAGGTGCAAACAATATTGTTTGATAAGTGATAGGTGCAAACAATATTGTTTGATAAGTGATAGGTGCAAACAATATTGTTTGATAAGTGACAGGTGCAAACAATATTGTTTGATAAGTGATAGGTGCAAACAACAATAAATCTACCACCCAAAAAAGCGAAGGAAATGACAGCATTCGGCATGATATGCCGGTCTAGAAAGACAATAACCAGGTCCAGCAAAGATTAGGTCTGGTCGAGGACCGGGCCGCGGGGACAATAAGCCCCGAAACCACAAGGTAACCTCGTTCAAACCTGTATTTACAATACATCACAATACACATTTAAAGTAAAATCAAACACGCGTGCCAGCAGTGACCCACATTTACAGAATTTTTATGATTGAAATCTGGAAATGTCTGGTCACACTAGCAGAGTAAAGAGCCATTCATTATGACTGGGGGAGGGGTTGGGCACGTCAATGGAGGTCAGAGCCTTGGGTAGACATGGCGTGAGGACACTATCAACAAGGGTGTGTGGGTAAGGGGGGGGGGGTAAGAGGACCTTGGGGTAGCCACAAGAAGGGTCAGGGGGTAGGGAGGATCTTGGGTAGCCAGAGAAGAATGCAACCCGTTCTCGCACTTATGTCAATATTGACTTATTAAACAAGTGCACATGTGACATACTAAATTAGTGAATATTTTAGTTTACCTTGAAAAGCTTCATAGAAAACACCGACCTTACCTAACCTTCTTAGTATGTTAAGATAAGCAGCTTATTGTTTCTTAATTACAATTATTACTTAACCTATTATAGGTATAGATCAAGTAATAATTGTAATTACGAAGCAATACGATGCTTAACATACTAAGAAGGTTAGGTAAGGTCGGTGTTTTCTATGAAGCTTTTCAAGGTAAACTAAAATATTCACAAATTAGTAAGTCACATATGCACTTATTAAATAAGTCAATATTGACTAAGTGCGAGAACGGGTTGCAAGAATGCCACAGGAGAGGAACAAACATGGCCACATTGATAACCTGATGGGCAGGTCCGCAGGGTGCCTATACTGCTATAGCCTAGTCCAAGCACTATATCAAGGTGAACCAATCCACAAGGGCCGTGACGAGGATTCGAACCTGCGTCCGGGAGCATCCCAGACACGTGCCTTAATCGACTGAGCTACGACAGGGTTAAAAGGGTTGAAACCGAAGGGTTCTACTGATTTGTTCTCTTGATGCATCACGTTAGTGTGATGTGTGTGTGACTATATTATGGGAGCCGGTCGGCCGAGCGGACAGCACGCTGGACTTGTGATCCTGTGGTCCTGGGTTCGATCCCAGGCGCCGGCGAGAAACAATTGGCAGAGTTTTTCACCCTATGCCCCTGTTACCTAGCAGTAAAAAAATAGGTACCTGGGTGTTAGTCAGCTGTCACGGGCTGCTTCCTGGGGGTGGAGGCCTGGTCGAGGACCGGGCCGCGGGGACACTAAAAAGCCCCGAAATCATCTCAAGATAACCTCAAGAAGATATCAAGGTCTCCATAACCCAGCCTGCTGGCAAGTGGCCGAGAAAAGTAAAGTCTTAAAAAAAGTCTTAAAATAAAAGTAAAGTAAAAAAAAGAAAAGTAAAGTCTTGCAGTCTCCGTGGTGTAGTGGTAAGACACTCGCCTGGCGTTCCGCGAGCGCTATGTCATGGGTTCGTATCCTGGCCGGGGAGGATTTACTGGGCGCAATTCCTTAACTGTAGCCTCTGTTTAACGCAACAGTAAAATGTGTACTTGGATGAAATTTAGACCTATTGTCTTATGTATGACCCTCTGTCCTGCGTGACAGTGAATACTAGCATTAACCTCAATTTAATAAGACTATCAAAATCCTCAGATTAGGCAAAATTGTAATTAATTTTGTCAATAAAGATGTTAATAATAATAATAATTGGATGAAAAAACGATTCTTCGCGGCAGGGGATCGTATTCCAGGGACCATAGGATTAAGGACTTGCCCGAAACGCTACGCGTACTAGTGGCTGTACAAGAATGTAACAACTCTTGTATATATCTCAAAAGTTCAGCCACTGAACTCAGTGATTCGTGGAACTCTCATTTATGAACTAGTTATATAAGCATTTAATTTGCATAGCAAGCAGCATCTCTGACGCCATCCACAGGCACCAGCTCTCGGTACCTTTGAAGATATTTTACTGAACGTACTCTAAGGGCAAGCTGAGGTGATGATACCTTGTGATTTCAGGGCTCTATGTCCCCGCGGCCCGGTCCTCTAACCTTGTCAAGGTCCTTATAATCCTGTCAATTGGTATCGACTCGTTAATACGGAACGTAACTATCCAACTATAAATACGACTATTTAATACTATTCGCCTACTTGCGCTCGTTACAAAATCTATTAAAAATTTTGCTCTGGCTCTATAGGACAGCCTCAACTGTCAATAAATCAACCCCCCCCCCTCCCCACACCCCCAGGAGGCAGCCTGTAGCAGCTGTAACTCCCAGCTACCTATTTACTGCTAGGCGAACATAGGCATCAGGGTGAAAGAAATTGGCCATTTGTTTACGCCTTCTAGGGTCCGGGGGACTATGAATCCTGAGCGCTGTCCACTCGGCTATCAGGCCCCAGTAGTCAGACGGGCCATTCAGTTGTCAAGAAAGCTACTAAAAAATTTTTTTATGCCACTTAAAATTACACAACGGCCGCTGTTCATACGAACGTCGGTACAAATTACAGGTGCACTGTATGCACCTATGACTATCCACAGGTACACACGGACTGCATGCACCTGTGACTATCCACAGGTACACACGTGGACTGTATGCACCTGTGACTATCCACAGGTACACACGTGGACTGTATGCCCCTGTGACTATCCACAGGTACACACGTGGACTGCATGCCCCTGTGACTATCCACAGGTACACACGTGGACCGCATGCCCCTGTGACTATCCACAGGTACACACGTGGACTGCATGCACCTGTGACTATCCACAGGTACACACGTGGACTGCATGCACCTGTGACTATCCACAGGTACACACGTGGACTGTATGCCCCTGTGACTATCCACAGGTACACACGTGGACTGCATGCCCCTGTGACTATCCACAGGTACACACGTGGACCGCATGCCCCTGTGACTATCCACAGGTACACACGGACCGCATGCCCCTGTGACTATCCACAGGTACACACGTGGACTGCATGCACCTGTGACTATCCACAGGTACACACGTGCACTGCATGCACCTGTGACTATCCACAGGTACACACGTGCACTGCATGCACCTGTGACTATCCACAGGTACACACGTGGACTGTATGCACCTGTGACTATCCACAGGTACACACGGACTGTATGCACCTGTGACTATCCACAGGTACACACGTGGACTGTATGCACCTGTGACTATCCACAGGTACACACGTGGACTGTATGCACCTGTGACTATCCACAGGTACACACGTGGACTGCATGCCCCTGTGACTATCCACAGGTACACACGTGGACTGCATGCCCCTGTGACTATCCACAGGTACACACGTGGACTGTATGCACCTGTGACTATCCACAGGTACACACGTGGACTGCATGCACCTGTGACTATCCACAGGTACACACGGACTGCATGCCCCTGTGACTATCCACAGGTACACACGGACTGCATGCCCCTGTGACTATCCACAGGTACACACGTGGACTGCATGCCCCTGTGACTATCCACAGGTACACACGTGGACTGCATGCCCCTGTGACTATCCACAGGTACACACGTGGACTGCATGCCCCTGTGACTATCCACAGGTACACGTGGACTGCATGCCCCTGTGACTATCCACAGGTACACGTGGATAGTCACAGGTACACGTGGATGATAATGTTTGCCTAGTCAACGATATTGCTCAGTGCACAATTATACAAACTCATTCCTCGTATTATCAAAGTAATGCTATGTGCAAACAGCTTTGAAAACTATTCGTCAACTACTTTCAACAGCAATCAAGCTGCCGGTTCATCAATTAATGCCAAGATTTATCCTTAAAATACGTGAAATAAGCATAGAGCGATTTATGGATTAGCTTAATGGCATTAAACTAGTAGCAAATTCTTTAAAACCAATTAACAATACTCGCCTAGACTTTCCAATAGTTTCCAATATACTTTAGCGAGATTTACAATTTACGATCATGTCTCCATTAATTGCATGTTGGTTAAAACGATCAAACTTAATCACCCAAGTAATTGGACCTACAATGATTCACACCTGCAATGATTCACACCTGCAATGATTCACACCTGCAATGATTCACACCTGCAATGATTCACACCTGCAATGATTCACACCTGCAATGATTCACACCTGCAATGATTCACACCTGCAATGATTCACACCTATTCTCACGAGAAAATGAAGTTCTGTACAACTCTCCTGGTGTGGTAGTACTTACAGTACTGATCCATAGTACAGTATATACGACGTACAGCAAAATTAGGAAGTCGAAATCTACACTATAGAGTTGGACAAAGCTGAAAATTATTTTCTAATAGCGTTGCATAGAAATAAACCTAACCTTCCTAGCCTTCTTTAGGTTATCTTGAGATGATTTCGGGGCTTTTAGTGTCCCCGCGGCCCGGTCCTCGACCAGGCCTCCACCCCCAGGA
This sequence comes from Procambarus clarkii, assembly GCF_040958095.1. NCBI lineage: Eukaryota > Metazoa > Arthropoda > Malacostraca > Decapoda > Cambaridae > Procambarus > Procambarus clarkii. Next base: position 24,704,142 of record NC_091222.1, on the reverse strand, counting down.
AGCAGCCCGTGACAGCTGACTAACACCCAGGTACCTATTTTACTGCTAGGTAACAGGGACATAGGGTGAAAGAAACTCTGCCCATTGTTTCTCGCCGGCGCCTGGGATCGAACCCAGGACCACAGGATCACAAGTCCAGCGTGCTGTCCGCTCGGCCGACCGGCTCCCTAATACACTATAACCTAGGCCTAATCTAGTACAAGTGTTTAGGGCCTAGGAATATATTTAAGCGGTTTTTAAAGTTTAATTTTTTCCCCAGACTCGTTATAAAGTGAATAGGTTCTATCTAAATTGCTTAAAACTATAATCTTTGTATTGTAGAGTAATTACAAAATCTTATCTAAACAGCAAAAAGTTTAAAATGAGCACGGGACCTCCTCTCTAATGATACTACATCGTATTTTGATGTATAAAATCCCCGTATTTGACTGATCTAAGGCGAGCTAGAGTAATCCCCCAGACGCTGGCTAAGGTTACAGCGTACCCATGATCAAAATACACATTATTAAAGGAAAAAAAACAGGTGAAGGTCAGAGAAGCGTGCCAAATCCTAGTTTAGGCGACTGGGAGAAACTCTGCCAGACACTGTCAGGGACGCACGAGGCTATCACCTAGCTGCATTCACCTAGCTATATTCACCTAGCTATATTCACCTAGCTGCATTCACCCAGCTGCATTCACACCAAAGCGTTATACGACAGTGCTGGGAAGATGGGACACCACGAGCGTAGCTCTCATCCTGTAATTACACTTAGGTAATTACCTAGCTACATTCACCTAGCTGTGCTTGCGGGGGTTGAGCTCTGCTCTTTTGGCCCGCCTCTTGTCAATCAATCAACTTATTAACAAATCCCCCCCCACACCACCAAGCAGCCTGTAATAGCCAACTCCCATGTACCTATTTATTGCTAGGTAACATGGGTATCAGGGTGAAAAACTCTGCCTATCTGTTTCCGCTAGTGGCCGGGATCCAACCCGGGCCCTGGGATTACGAGTCCCAAGCGCTGTCCATTCAGCTCCTGATAGTGTGGCCCCCACAAGGTCACCACCAGTGTTGACTATGGCTCATGTGTCAATACCCACGGCCAAGCCCAGCCACGACACATCTGGGTCACTACGCTCAAATGTCACCCAAGAAGGCGCCTCTATTTGGCAATATTAGGGCCAGATCTCAGAACGCAGCGGGTTTTCTTCCTATTGGGGAGTGTGGACATGCTATGGCGGTATGTCCACAAGTGAGGCTGCCCAATAAACTCCCCTCGGGGCAAAATTTAAAATTTAAATCTCGAAACTAATGTTACATTAAACCCGCTTAGTGAATTCCCAATATATGTGCAAATCTTAAGGGTTTTGTGATTTGTGAAACAAGCCAATTCTGTCTCACCACATCACCTAAACAGTCCATAATGACTATTCCAAAGTATAAACCAATTAAAACATCGTAATAGGAAGAAATGCATAATTACAGCATAATAAAATTACCGCGACTAATGAGGCAATTTAAACTATCAACAATGACATTAAACAATTAACCAAATAATTAACGACAAACTAGCATTTAGTCGAGAGAAACAACCTATACAATAATACATTAAAAAGCCCCGGATATAACAAAATATTGCGACAAGCGTAATTTACGCTTAGAAACTGACGTATAATATGAACAGGTATCGCCAGGATAGCAGGCAGGGAGGGCGATAGCAGGATAGCAGAAACACCTCCCTGCTCACACTATAGCCAAGCTCTCAGCCCAGGAAAGAGACAGACAGACAGACAGAAAAAGAGAGAAAGAGGCGTACCACAGGGAGAGAGACAGGAAGGGAGAGAGAGGGTAGCAAAGAAAGGGAGAGGAGAGAGGGGGAGAGGCGTACCACGGAGGGAGAGAGAGACAGGAAGAGAGAGAGGGTAGCAAAGGAATGGAGAGGAGAGAGGGGGAGAGGCGTACCACAGGGAGGGAGACAGGAAGGGAGAGAGAGGGTAGGAAAGGAAGGGAGAGGAGAGAGGGGGAGAGGCGTACCACAGGGAGGGAGAGAGAGACAGGAAGGGAGAGAGAGGGTAGCAAAGGAATGGAGAGGAGAGAGGCGGAGAGGCGTACCACAGGGAGGGAGACAGAAAGGGAGAGAGAGGGTAGGAAAGGAAGGGAGAGGAGAGAGGGGGAAAGGCGTACCACAGGGAGGGAGAGAGAGAGGGTAGCAAAGAAAGGGAGAGGAGAGCGGGGGAGAGGCGTACCACAGGGAGGGAGACAGGAAGGGAGAGAGAGGGTAGGAAAGGAAGGGAGAGGAGAGAGGGGGAGAGGCGTACCACAAGGAGAGAAGGAACAGGAAGGGAGAGACTGAGCAAAGAAAGGGAGAGGCGCTTAGCGTACCACAGCCCGAGGCGTCGCCACGACACAAGAATTTCCTCAAGTTGGTCCATGTATCTCATGCCCTTCACAGCCCACACCAGGCCCACCAGCAACGCCCAACACCTCATACCAACTCACTCACAAATCTCATTACAACACAAATACGCTTATACGCTTTAAATGCGTAAAAAAATTAAAAAACATTTTTTTTTCTAAAGTCTTGCTTTTAAATACCCACGTCACCTTTCACGTGACGTTTGTAACACGTCAGCAATACACTTGTCAACACACCCGTCACACGTCATATATGACAGCTTGACACGTGTCATATATGACAGCTTGACACCTGTCAATCAGCCTCCACCCCACTCACCTGGATCTTGGTTGACCAAGAGGTAGGTGGTCAAGGCTCCAGTGGGTGGTCAAGGCTCCAGTGGGTGGTATAGGTTCCTGCCACTAGGAGGAGGAAGAGGCCGTAGAGACACAGAAGGAGGTAGAGAGAGAGCTAGCCGCCGTCTACCCAGCACGCCAGACACGGTCACACAAGCTTGCCGTGGCCGCCACAGCGAGCCACGTAGCGTTTAAATTCCCCGCGCGTGACGTCATTGTTTGTTGCCACCGCGTCTTTTTCATAACACTAATTCTATACATTTTCCTCCCCCTGAGGGAGCACTTATTTCCCTAACTCATGTTTATATTTATCAAAACAATGTTATAATTCATTTATAATCTTTCCTAATGGAATGGTAAATGGGAAATAATACCTGTCTCTGGCAATGAGATTTGTGACGTCAGCACCACATGGTGGGTCGACACCCCGCCTTCTCTCACCTGATTGGTCGAGCCCCGGTGGTGTGATCCTCCGGCCGGACTCTCAGCAATGCAGAAGTAAAACCACCTTTACGGCCTTGTATCACACAGGTCATAATACCATACTATATTACATTTGCCTCGCTTGGGACGTTTTGTTGTGGTCGCTGTAAAATAGCCTTTGTTGGCATGTGCTTAAGAGCGTTATTTCCGTGGGGTTGAGACACTGCAGGTCATGCTACTCTCGTACGATGCGCGGGTCGACGTAGCAAAGGGCTTATGCGTGGCGGTTGCTAGCACGGTGATCGATGCATCGTACGTTGATCACAGGCAGCACGTACGACCACCATAGAGGGAGCACGTAAGACGACAACAAAGGGAGCACTTACGACGACCGCGGGGAGCACATACGATAATCACAAGCACCACGTACGACCACCATAGAGGGAGCACGTAAGACGACAGCAAAGGGAGCACTTACGACGACCACAGGGAGCACATACGATAATCACAAGCACCACGTACGACCACCATAGAGGGAGCACGTAAGACGACAACAAAGGGAGCACTTACGACGACCACAGGAAGTACGTACGATGATTGCAGGCAGCACGTACGACGACCATAGAGGGAGCACGTACGATAATCACAGGGAGCCCGTACTATAACCATAGAGGGAGCACGTACGATAATCGCAGGCAGCACGTACTATGACCATAGAGAAAGCACTTAAAACGACAACAAAGGGAGCCTTTACGACGACCACAGAAAGCACTTACGACAACCACAGGGAGCACGTACGATGATCGCGGGGCGCACGTACGACGATCTTAAGAGGACGCACAACCTCGTTATATAAGATTCCAGATCCCAGGATACACAGGAGTATTTATCACAGAGTTACGAGGTGGTCGAGGGCGTTCACGTCGGCTAAAACCTGATTGGCAAGCTTCCCTTTCCTGCCTGAGTGGCAAGTACTCAAGACTATATAAGTTTATTATCAACTTAAGGGGCCTGATAAAGTTCCCAGGCGAGTCACAATCAAAAGGGCCCGCGTTCGACTCCCGCGACAGGGCAGAGATGTTCTATACCACAGGGTGGGTATATGGGGTCCACTACCACTCACAGGATGGGTATATGGGGTCCACTACCACTCACAGGATGGGTATGGGGTCCACTACCACTCACAGGATGGGTATGGGGCCCACTACCACCCACAGGATGGGTATGGGGTCCACTACCACCCACAGGATGGGTATGGGGTCCACTACCACCCACAGGATGGGTATGGGGTCCACTACCACCCACAGGATGGGCATGGGGCCCACTACCACCCACAGGATGGGTATGGTGTCCACTACCACTCCACAGGATGGGTATGGGGTCCACTACCACCCACAGGCTGGGCATGGGGTTCACTACCACCCACAGGATGGGTATGGGGTCCACTACCACCCACAGGATGGGCATGGGGCCCACTACCACCCACAGGATGGGTATGGGGTCCACTACCACCCACAGGATGGGTATGGGGTCTACTACCACCCACAGGATGGGTATGGGGTCCACTACCACCCACAGGATGGGCATGGGGTCCACTACCACCCCACAGGATGGGTATGGGGTCCACTACCACCCACAGGATGGGTATGGGGTCCACTACCACCCACAGGATGGGTATGGGGGTCCACTACCACCCACAGGATGGGTATGGGGGTCCACTACCACCCACAGGATGGACATGGGGTCCACTACCACCCACAGGATGAGCATGGGGTCCACTACCACCCACAGGATGGGTATGGGGGTCCACTACCACCCACAGGCTGGGTATGGGGGCCGCTACCACCCACAGGATGGGTATGGGGCCCACTACCACCCACAGGATGGGTATGGGGCCCACTACCACCCACAGGATGGGTATGGGGCCCACTACCACCCACAGGATGGGTATTAGGTCCACTACCACCCACAGGATGGGTATGGGGCCCACTACCACCCACAGGATGGGTATGGGGTCCACCACCACCCACAGGATGGGTATGGGGCCCACTACCACCCACAGGATGGGTATGGGGCCCACTACCACCCACAGGATGGGCATGGGGCCCACTACCACCCACAGGATGGGTATGGGGTCCACTACCACCCACAGGATGGGTATGGGGTCCACTACCACCCACAGGATGGGTATGGGGTCCACTACCACCCACGGGATGGGTATGGGGTCCACTACCACCCACAGGATGGGCATGGGGTCCACTACCACCCACAGGATGGGCATGGGGTCCACTACCACCCACAGGATGGGCATGGGGTCCACTACCACCCACAGGATGGGTATGGGGCCCACTACCACCCACAGGATGGGTATGGGGGTCCACTACCACCCACAGGATGGGTATGGGGTCCACTACCACCCACAGGATGGGTATGGGGCCCACTACCACCCACAGGATGGGTATAGGTCCTAAGGCTCCCCCAAACGTCAGGAAACTGACGTACTAAAGTGCCCTTATCCTAACCTGCCAGAGGACCCACAACAGAAAACGGGACAGTTCGTCACTTTCGCCAGCCGCTTCCGTTTTCTAATACGACGATTTTTGGCCTTAGGGAGATTATACGTTAAAAAAGCGACGTTCTATTAAGAGGTGAATGTTTAAACAGAAAATGGGATGCAGGGTAGACTTAGTAAGAAAGACAGAGGAAGAAGATGAGTAGAAAAAGGTAGAGTAGATGTAGACAGTAGAGTGGGAAGAGGTAGAAGGGTAGAGTGTCACTGGAGACAGCAGTTTGATAAGTGCCAATCAGGCTCTAATGTTATCTCTCGCCCAGTAATTGGGCAGTTAAGCTATTAAGGAGTTTTTTGTATTTATATACACCTGAATTTACCTGTGGACCACCAATACTAGTGGCCTCGATGAGGAGAGGATGCCGGCGGCTTGTCAAAGGCCCCCGCCTCCCCCCAATTACAAATAGAGCAGGTCCTTAAACCTAATTTTCCCTGGAATACGACCGGCCAAATTGTTTAACAACCAGGAACCCATTTTACTGTTGGGTAAACAGAGGCTACAGTTCAGGATTGGTGCCCAGTCAATCCTCCCCGGCCAGGATACGAACCCAGACGAACCCAGGGGCTATAGCGCTGGGCGAGGATCGTACCACTGCGCCACGGACACTGCAAAATATCAATAAACAGTTAAATATTATCTAGTGAACCTGGGGCCAGATTCACGAAGCAGTTACGCAATCACTTACGAACCTGGGGCCAGATTCACGAAGCAGTTACGCAAGCACTTACGAACCTGGGGCCAGATTCACGAAGCAGTTCCGCAAGCACTTACGAACCTGGGGCCAGATTCACGAAGCAGTTACGCAAACACTTACGAACCTGTCCATCTTTTCACAATCTTTGGCGGCTTTGTTTACAATTATTAAACAGTTAATGAGCTCCGAAGCACCAGGAGGCTGTTTATAACAATAACAACAGTTGATTGGCAAGTTTTCATGCTTGTAAACTGTTTAATAAATGTAACCAAAGCCGTCAAAGACTGAGGAAAGATGGACACGTTCGTAAGTGCTTGCGTAACTGCTTCGTGAATCTGGCCCCAAGTTCGTAAGTGCTTGCGTAAGTGCTTTCGTGAATCTGGCCCCAGGTTCATAAGTGCTTGCGTAACTGCTTCGTGAATCTGGCCCCAGGTTCGTAAGTGCTTGCGTAACTGCTTCGTGAGTCTGGTCCCAGGTTCGTAAATGCTTGCGTAAGTGCTTTCGTGAATCTGGCCCCAGGTTCATAAGTGCTTGCGTAACTGCTTCGTGAATCTGGCCCCAGGTTCGTAAGTACTTGCGTAACTGCTTCGTGAATCTGGCCCCAGGTTCGTAAGTGCTTGCGTAACTGCTTCGTGAGTCTGGTCCCAGGTTCGTAAGTGCTTGCGTAAGAGCTTTCGTGAATCTGGCCCCTGGGCGCTCCTCCTTATAACCCATTATCGTAACCTTTGCATGACAAATAATGTAAATTCCTCTCTTTCTATGTCAACAGAAAATGGGAAAATTAACCCAATATAAATTAACAATTTCTTCCTTACATAAACCTGAACTAGTGTGCCCCCAAACACAACCAAACTACAACGTTGCTACAACTTTCGACCGAGTTTAAACCCCTGACAACCCTGGAAACACAAACCGAAACTGTCTCTATTTTCCGCTTGTTACAACTTGTAATAAAGTTGTTACATCTTGGCTTAACGTGTTTATGACGTATTAGAACGTTGTTACAACTTGTAATAAAGTTGTTACATCTTGGCTTAACGTGTTTATGACGTATTAGAACGTTGTTACAACTTGATATATTGGTTGTTACAACTGGTTAGGAAGTGTTAAAACTTGTTCGAACGTTGTACCAACGTCGTAGTTTCGATGTGTGTTTGGCGGGAAGTTGTAAAAATGTTCTAAAAACGTCATTACAAGTTGTAACAAGCGGAAAATTAGGACAGTTGCATTGTGTGTTTACAAGGATAAGTATTCTGTTTTACTGACTTATAGTCAAACTTAACTATCCACAGTTGAATAAACTTTAGTGTCAAACTTGCTTTTGACAGAATCACTTATGGAAGTTGATTTTGTTTAGAGAAAACCCCAATAGATGGCGTGACATGCTTTGAGGCCGAGTCTAGCATAAAGAAGCCCAAGACTTCTTATGAAATGCTGACAGCAGTCTGAGGTATCTTCTTGAGGTTATCTTGAGATGATTTTGGGGCTTTAGTGTCCCCGCGGCCCGGTCCTCGACCAGGCCTCCACCCCCAGGAAGCAGCCCGTGACAGCTGACTAACACCCAGGTACCTATTTTACTGCTAGGTAACAGGGGCATAGGGTGAAAAAAACTCTGCCTATTGTTTCTCGCCAGTGCCTGGGATCGAACCCAGGACCACAGGATCACTAGTCCAGCGTGCTGTCCGCTCGGCCGACAGGCTCTAGGTACCATTGCTTTGATGACACAGCCAGGTGCTCACCTAGTTGTGCTTATGGGGGGTTGAGCTCTGGCTCTTTGGTCCCGCCTGTCAATCAACTGCCCGCCAAACACACACCGAAACTACGACGTTGGTACAACGTTCGGACAAGTTTTAACACCTAACCAGATATAACAACCAATATAGCAAGTTGTAACAACGTTATAATACGTCATAAACACATTAAGCCAAGATGTAACAACTTTATTTCAAGTTGTAACAAGCGGAAAATAGAGACAGTTTCGGTTTGTGTTTCCAGGGTGGTGATTGATTGGTGCCTTCTAATCCGTGTAATTGCTATAACGAATCACGAGAACATCTTGCAAGTGCAATTAAATTCAACCATGATTCAATGAGTGACAAAATCTGTTGTCAAGAACATAAGAACAAAGGTAACTGCAGAAGGCCTATTGGCCCATACGAGGCGGAGGCGGAGAGTTGGTGTGGGTGGGGTTGAGTCAGAGTGGGACGGTGTTGTTGGTGGGGTGCCTCAGGGCTCTGTCCTGGGACCTCTGCTGTTTGTGGTATATGTAGGTGATTTGGATTCAGGTTTGAGTAGCGGCATCTGCGGGTTTGCAGATGATACGGGGATCGGTAGGGAACTCGACGCGGGGGAGGACTCGCTGTCACTTCGAGTTGATCTAGGTAGGGTTTTGGAATGGTCGAAGGATTTATTTATTTATTTTATTTATATATATACAAGAAGGTACATTGGGTTTGTGAGAATACATTGGATAGTACAGTATTTACACTCTTGTAAAGCCACTAGTACGCGCAGCGTTTCGGGCAGGTCCTTAATCTAGCAGATAATTTTAAGTAGGTAATTTCAATCACAATTGATAAATGATAAAGATACATTACAAGAGAAGAATGAGATGAGAGAGATAAGTAGGTATATTAAAGCACATTGTTATATTAAAGCTCTGATTAATTACATTGACAGCTTGATTAGTAATTTAAACAAGGTTAATAGACACCATACAGCAGATTGACAGCACATATAAGACAGCAATGATCACAATGGTAAACATGTTCAGATTGGGTACATAAAGATTGGGAGACTGGGTAGCAAAAGATACAGATAAACAAGATTTATAAACACCATACAACAGATTGGCAGCACATATAAGAAAACAGCAATGATCACAATGGTAAAGATGTTCAAATTGGGAACATAAAGGTTGGGAGATTGGGTAGCAATTGATACAGTGCAATTTTAAGGCAAAAAGTGTAAAACTATGAAGATGAAATTAGGTACTTTTTAGTATTGATTTTGAATGATGTAAAAGTTGGACAGCTTTTCAATTCATTTGAGGATTGGTGGATGCAGTGTCTTGCTGATGGGTGTAGAGTTTTGGGGCTGGGTGGTGATGATGGAGTTGCAGGATGCGGGCTGGGTGGTGTTGGGATTGCGAAGTCGGATTGCGGGGGGGATCTGGGAGTTGTGATTGGTGGGAATTTGAAGCAAAAGGATCAATGAATGTTCGTAGTGAGGCGAATTGGACACTGGGATTTGATAGTCGAGGCGTTGGTGACGGGGCGCCTGGAGTGGTTCTTCAGCTGTCTTTTGCTCTGGTTGGGCCCCATTTGGATTGTGCAGTTCAGTTTTGGTCGCCGTGCTGTGGAATGGATGTGGATTCGCTTGAGCGTGTCCAGCGTGGGTTGACGAGTTGGTTCCCCGGATTGGAGGTCTTTCATGTGAGGAGGGATTGATAGGGCTTGGATTGCATTCGCTGGAGGGGCGAGGGGTTGGGGGTGACGTGATAGAGGTTTGCGGGTGGATGAATGGACGTGGCGGGGGGGGGGGATATTGATGGGGTATTAAAAGTATCAACTCAAGACAGAACACGAAACAATGGGTATAAATTGGATAAGTTTAGATTTAGGAAAGACTTGGGTAAATACTGGTTCAGTAACAGGGTTGTTGATTTGTGGAACCAATTGCCGCGTAACGTGGTGGAGTTGGGGTCCCTCGATTGTTTCAAGCGCGGGTTGGACAAGTATATGAGTGGGATTGGGTGGTTATAGATAGGAGCTGCCTCGTATGGGCCAATAGGCCTTCTGCAGTTACCTTTGTTCTTATGTTCTTATGTATTCTATAGTGATTTTTGTGTATTTTATTGACAAATTACAAAGTGTTCAGCGCCAAGAGGATGACACTTATATCGTCTTATAAATAACTTGTACAAAGAGGACTAAATTTATTGTCTTGAACATAAGAACATAAGAACAAAGGTAACTGCAGAAGGCCTATTGGCCCATACGAGGCAGCTCCTATTTATAACCACCCAATCCCACTCATATACATGTCCAACCCGCGCTTGAAACAATCGAGGGACCCCACCTCCACCACGTTACGCGGTAATTGGTTCCACAAATCAACAACCCTGTTACCGAACCAGTATTTACCCAAGTCTTTCCTAAAGGGAAATGTGTGAGAAGTGAGTGTGAGTGCTTGTCTATAACCAGTATGAGTGCTTCTCTATAGAGTCCTCGCTGCCCCAATGCACTCCAAATACAAGTGTATTTGCTGCGTATCCGACAGGACCGGACGGCAAATCCTCCGCCAAAGAACAAAAGACCCAGATTGAAGACGGAAATCTGTAAATCCATCTATCCAACGAGTCCAGAGGGACTCCGAGTGCTGGGGACACAAGGCTAGGCGTCCCCCCAGCACTGTCGCTGGAGCCTAGCAGCTAGGAAGACCCACTTTTAGCGTGCGGGAACATTGTTGTTAGCGACAAAGAGTTTAGCCAGAAGTTGTTTACATTGTGACGTCATGAATATTTCGTCCAGTCACGGGGCAGGATTTCCTACATTAGGACTCTGTGGTCCCCTTGTACGTGGGGTTAATGGGTCTCCTGTACGTGGGGTTAATGGGTCTCCTGTACGTGGGGTTAATGGGTCTCCTGTACGTGGGGTTAATGGGTCTCCTGTACGTGGGGTTAATGGGTCTCCTGTACGTGGGGTTAATGGGTCTCCTGTACGTGGGTTTTAAGGTCTTCCTGTACATGGGCTTTGAGGTCTTCCTGTACGTGGGTTTTGATGTCTTCCTGTACGTGGGTTTTGAGGTGCCTGTACGTAGGTTTTGAGGTGTCTGTACGTGGGTTTTAAGGTCTTCCTGTACGTGGGTTTTGAGGTCTTCCTGTACGTGGGTTTTGAGGTGCCTGTACGTGGGTTTTGAGGTGCCTGTACGTGGGTTTTGAGGTGCCTGTACGTAGGTTTTGAGGTGTCTGTACGTGGGTTTTAAGGTCTTCCTGTACGTGGGTTTTGAGGTCTTCCTGTACGTGGGTTTTGAGGTCTTCCTGTACGTGGGTTTTGAGGTGCCTGTACGTGGGTTTTGAGGTGCCTGTACGTGGGTTTTGAGGTGTCTGTACGTGGGTTTTAAGGTCTTCCTGTACGTGGGTTTTGAGGTCTTCCTGTACGTGGGTTTTGAGGTCTTCCTGTACGTGGGTTTTGAGGTCTTCCTGTACGTGGGTTTTGAGGTGCCTGTACGTGGGTTTTAAGGTCTTCCTGTACGTGGGTTTTGAGGTCTTCCTGTACGTGGGTTTTGAGGTCTTCCTGTACGTGGGTTTTGAGGTGCCTGTACGTGGGTTTTGAGGTGCCTGTACGTGGGTTTTAAGGTCTTCCTGTACGTGGGGTTAGTGGGTCTCCTGTACGTGGGGTTTGAGGTGCCTGTACGTGGGTTTTAAGGTCTTCCTGTACGTGGGTTTTGAGGTGCCTGTACGTGGGTTTTGAGGTCTTCCTGTACGTGGGTTTTGAGGTGCCTGTACGTGGGTTTTGAGGTGCCTGTACGTGGGTTTTGAGGTGCCTGTACGTGGGTTTTAAGGTCTTCCTGCACGTGGGGTTAGTGGGTCTCCTGTACGTGGGTTTTGAGGTGCCTGTACGTGGGGTTAGTGGGTCTCCTGTGCGTGGGTTTTAAGGTCTTCCTGTACGTGGGGTTAGTGGGTCTCCTGTACGTGGGGTTTGAGGTGCCTGTACGTGGGTTTTGAGGTGCCTGTACGTGGGTTCAGAGGTGCCTGTACGTGGGTTTTAAGGTGCCTGTACGTGGGTTTTGAGGTGCCTGTACGTGGGTTCAGAGGTGCCTGTACGTGGGTTTTAAGGTGCCTGTACGTGGGTTTTGAGGTGCCTGTACGTGGGTTTTGAGGTGCGTGTACGTGGGTTTTAAGGTGCCTGTACGTGGGTTTTAAGGTATTCCTGTACGTAGGTTTTGAGGTGTCTGTACGTGGGTTCAGAGGTGCCTGTACATGGGCTTTGAGGTCTTCCTGTACGTGGGTTCAGAGGTCTTCCTGTACGTGGGGTTAGTGGGTCTCCTGTACGTGGGTTTTGAGATGCCTGTACGTGGGTTTTAAGGTCTTCCTGTACGTGGGGTTAGTGGGTCTCCTGTACGTGGGTTTTGAGGTGCCTGTACGTGGGTTTTGAGGTGCCTGTACGTGGGTTCAGAGGTGCCTGTACGTGGGTTTTAAGGTGCCTGTACGTGGGTTTTGAGGTGCCTGTACGTGGGTTTTAAGGTGCCTGTACGTGGGTTTTGAGGTGCCTGTACGTGGGTTTTGATGTCTTCCTGTACGTGGGTTCAAAGGTCTTCCTGTACGTGGGTTCAAAGGTCACCCTGTACGTGGGTTCAAAGGTCACCCTGTACGTGGGTTCAGAGGTGCCTGTACGTGGGTTCAAAGGTCACCCTGTATGTGGGTTCAGAGGTGCCTGTACGTGGGTTCAGAGGTGCCTGTACGTGGGTTCAGAGGTCTGCCTGTACGTGGGTTCAAAGGTCACCTGTACGTAAGTTCAGAGGTCACCCTGTACGTAAGTTCAGAGGTCTCCTGTACGTGGGTCCAGTGGTTCCCCCCTAGTAAGAACCTCCCAGAAACAAGGAATATGTCTATAAATTGCTGGAATTCACAGCATCATGAATATAGCAGTTTATCAACAAGTCCTGCACAAGGAGACAATATCAAGGGCCCCACAAAGAGCGGGTCCAAAGAGCCAGAGCTCAACCCCCGCAAACACAACTAGGTGAGTATAACGCCCATCCCTAGAAACACAAACCGTAACTGTCTCTATTTTCCGCTTGTTACAACTTGTAATAAAGTTGTTACATCTTGGCATAACGTGTTTATGACGTATTAGAACGTTGTTACAACTTGCTATATTGGTTGTTATAACTGGTTAGGTGTTAAAACTTGTTCGAACGTTGTACCAACGTCGTAGTTTCGGTGTGTGTTTGGCGGGATGTCTCTCCACAGGAAACGTCAGCTTTCAATAACCTGTCATCGTGGGAGGAAGTGAGAACAGAAGAACATAAGAACAAAGGTAACTGCAGAAGGCCTATTGGCCCATACGAGGCAGCTCCTATCTATAACCACCCAATCCCACTCATATACATGTCCAACCCACGCTTGAAACAATCGAGGGACCCCACCTCCACCACGTTACGCGGTAATTGGTTCCACAAATCAACAACCCTGTTACCGAACCAGTATTTACCCAAGTCTTTCCTAAATCTAAACTTATCCAATTTATACACATTGTTTCGTGTTCTGTCTTGAGTTGATACTTTTAATACCCTATTAATATCCCCCCTGTTATGTCCATTCACCCACTTGTAAACCTCTATCATGTCACCCCTAACTCTTCGCCTTTCCAGTGAATGCAACTTAAGCAACTTGAGGGTTGTACCATTCAGGTGATTCAGGTCATTACTTCAAATCTACGACGTAATTAATGCTAATTTCTACTCTTTATCTACCTTGTAGGGTTAGGTAAGGTTATGTTAGGTTAAACAGTGCATTATTCTTAAACATGTGAAATATAAAATTAGAAAACTATTTGAGTATCCCCTAGAATTTCATATAAAAGCCTAGCTTCAGTATTTTTTTAAAATGTTTGATACACCTTTTATATTTTAAATCATCGATTTATAATATAATAAAGTTATAGCTTGATAATATTATCTGTTTAGAACAAAGATTCACTTGCCAGTTTACGACTAGACTATTATTTGGAACAGTAATATGTTTTCCCGACCATCACAGACATCTAGATCACAGTTCAGGTGGTTTGATAGTGAGATTGATGTTAGATGTAGTTAAATGAACAAATCCACAAGGGCCGTGACGAGGATTCGAACCTGCGTCCGGGAGCATCCCAGACACTGCCTTAATCGACTGAGCTACGACAGGGTTAAAAGGGTTGAAACCGAAGTTCTACTGAACTTACTGGATCCTGCAGCCTCTCCGAGACACAAACCAGGATTTTACACAATTCCCCCCTGCACTCCGAGCTATGTCAATAGGCCGTTCTCCCTCTTCGCCCTTACATCATCACACAGAGATCACACTGTTTAGATATAGTTACTTCACCTTGATGACGGGTTGACATTGAAACAGATGGATCTCCTGCCCTTCATCGTGGTGTGAGAAGCACCTTTTTTTGGTATTCAATAAAAAAATATTACTTTTCTTATACAGATCCAATTTTTTCCCTGAAATACTATTTTTATCGGAATAAAACACTTTTCGGCCAATCCCAGAGGTTAAGACATGCGGAAGGTATATATAACATACCATGAGAACTTAATGAAGAGGTTAAGACATGCAGAAGGTATATATAACATACCATGAGAACTTAATGAAGAGGTTAAGACATGCGGAAGGTATATATAACATACCATGAGAACTTAATGAAGAGGTTAAGACATGCAGAAGGTATATATAACATACCATGAGAACTTAATGAAGAGGTTAACACATGCGGAAGGTATATATAACATACCATGAGAACTTAATGAAGAGGTTAACACATGCGGAAGGTATATATAACATACCATGAGAACTTAATGAACAGGTTAAGACATGCGGAAGGTATATATAACATACCATGAGAACTTAATGAAGAGGTTAACACATGCGGAAGGTATATATAACATACCATGAGAACTTAATGAAGAGGTTAACACATGCGGAAGGTATATATAACATACCATGAGAACTTAATGAAGAGGTTAACACATGCGGAAGGTATATATAACATACCATGAGAACTTAATGAAGAGGTTAACACATGCGGAAGGTATATATAACATACCATGAGAACTTAATGAAGAGTGTCCAACACAGGCCAGTGAATAATTGACCTTACATGGGTCATTATGCGCTGGTTCACATGGGTCAGTACCATCTGGTTCACATGGGTCCAGTGGACCAGTGAACCAGTGGACCAGACCTCACAAGAGCCAAGATGGAGGCCAGCAAACACTTGAGTCATACACGGTACAAGAAAAAGTATTAAGAACATTCTTCACCATTATAAAAATCAAAACGTGAGATAGAGAGAAAAAAATTGAACAAAAATTAACAATAAAAACCATTTAAAAAAATTAATACCAGTTTTTAGTATTAGTATTGTTAGGTGTGGAAATATACACATGAATCATGGAGCATTACAGGATGCTGTAGGCTGGCCCTGGTGACTGTAGGATGCTGTAGGCTGGCCCTGGTGACTGTAGGATGCTGTACGCTGGCCCTAGTGACTGTAGGATGCCGTAGGCTGGCCCTGGTGACTGTAGGATGGTGTAGGCTGGCCCTGGTGACTGTAGGATGGTGTAGGCTGGCTCTGGTGACTGGAGGATGCTGTAGGCTGGCTCTGGTGACTGGAGGATGCTGTAGGCTGGCTCTGGTGACTGGAGGATGGTGTAGGCTGGTCCTGGTGACTGTAGGATGCTGTAGGCTGGCTCTGGTGACTGGAGGATGCTGTAGGCTGGCTCTGGTGACTGGAGGATGCTGTAGGCTGGCTCTGGTGACTGGAGGATGCTGTAGGCTGGCTCTGGTGACTGGAGGATGGTGTAGGCTGGTCCTGGTGACTGGAGGATGGTGTAGGCTGGCTCTGGTGACTGTAGGATGCTGTAGGCTGGCTCTGGTGACTGTAGGATGCTGTAGGCTGGCCCTGGTGACTGGAGGATGGTGTAGGCTGGCCCTGGTGACTGTAGGATGCTGTAGGCTGGCTCTGGTGACTGGAGGATGGTTTAGGCTGGCCCTGGTGACTGTAGGATGCTGTAGGCTGGCTCTGGTGACTGGAGGATGGTGTAGGCTGGTCCTGGTGACTGTAGGATGCTGTAGGCTGGCCCTGGTGACTGTAGGATGCTGTAGGCTGGCCCTGGTGACTGTAGGATGCTGTAGGCTGGCTCTGTAGATGCTGTAGGATGCTGTAGGCTGGTACTGGTGACTGTAGGATGCTGTAGGCTGGTACTGGTGACTGGAGGATGCTGTAGGCTGGCCCTGGTGACTGTAGGATGATGTAGGCTGACCCTGGTGACTGTAGGATGCTGTAGGCTGGCCCTGGTGACTGGAGGATGCTGTAGGCTGGCCCTGGTGACTGTAGGATGATGTAGGCTGGCCCTGGTGACTATAGGATGCTGTAGGCTGGCTCTGGTGACTGTAGGATGATGTAGGCTGGCCCTGGTGACTGTAGGATGATGTAGGCTGGTCCCTTCCCTGTGCTATATAGTCGTAATGGCTTGGCGCTTTCCCCTGGCGGTTTCTGATGTGCGTCGCGAATATGAGGCTTGAGAATAGAGCCTTTTGGGGCCTTCTTTCTCCACCTCAATCATCTTCACTCTTGAAGCTGGCTGTCTTGAAACTGGCTGTCTTGAAGCTGGCTGTCTTGAAACTGGCTGTCTTGAAACTGGCTGTCTTGAAGCAGACTGTCTTGAAGCTGGCTGTCTTGTTGCTGGCTGTCTTGTTGCTGGCTGTCTTGTTGCTGGCTGCCTTGTTGCTGGCTGTCTTGTTGCTGGCTGTCTTGTTGCTGGCTGTCTTGTTGCTGGCTGTCTTGTTGCTGGCTGTCTTGTTGCTGGCTGTCTTGTTGCTGGCTGTCTTGTTGCTGGCTGTCTTGTAGCTGGCTGTCTTGTTGCTGGCTGTCTTGAAGCTGGCTGTCTTGAAACTGGCTGTCTTGTTGCTGGCTGTCTTGTTGCTGGCTGTCTTGTTGCTGGCTGTCTTGTTGCTGGCTGTCTTGTTGCTGGCTGTCTTGAAGCTGGCTGTCTTGAAACTGGCTGTCTTGAAACTGGCTGTCTTGAAGCAGACTGTCTTGAAGCTGGCTGTCTTGTTGCTGGCTGTCTTGTTGCTGGCTGTCTTGTTGCTGGCTGTCTTGTTGCTGGCTGTCTTGTTGCTGGCTGTCTTGTTGCTGGTTGTCTTGTAGCTAGCTGTCTTGTAGCTGGCTGTCTTGTTGCTGGCTGTCTTGTAGCTGGCTGTCTTGTTGCTGGCTGTCTTGTTGCTGGCTGTCTTGTTGCTGGCTGTCTTGTTGCTGGCTGTCTTGTTGCTGGCTGTCTTGTTGCTGGCTGTCTTGTTGCTGGCTGTCTTGTTGCTGGCTGTCTTGTTGCTGGCTGTCTTGTTGCTGGCTGTCTTGTAGCTAGCTGTCTTGTTGCTGGCTGTCTTGTTGCTGACTGTCTTGTAGCTAGCTGTCTTGAAACTGGCTGTCTTGAAACTGGCTGTCTTGAAGCTGGCTGTCTTGAAACTGGCTGTCTTGAAACTGGCTGTCTTGAAGCAGACTGTCTTGAAGCTGGCTGTCTTGTTGCTGGCTGTCTTGTTGCTGGCTGTCTTGTTGCTGGCTGTCTTGTTGCTGGCTGTCTTGTTGCTGGTTGTCTTGTTGCTGGCTGTCTTGTTGCTGGCTGTCTTGTAGCTGGCTGTCTTGTAGCTGGCTGTCTTGTTGCTGGCTGTCTTGTAGCTGGCTGTCTTGTTGCTGGCTGTCTTGTTGCTGGCTGTCTTGTTGCTGGCTGTCTTGTTGCTGGCTGTCTTGTTGCTGGCTGTCTTGTTGCTGGCTGTCTTGTAGCTGACTGTCTTGTTGCTGGCTGTCTTGTTGCTGGCTGTCTTGTTGCTGGCTGTCTTGTTGCTAGCTGTCTTGTTGCTGGCTGTCTTGTTGCTGGCTGTCTTGTTGCTGGCTGTCTTGTTGCTGGCTGTCTTGTTGCTGGCTGTCTTGTTGCTGGCTGTCTTGTTGCTGGCTGTCTTGTTGCTGGCTGTCTTGTTGCTGACTGTCTTGTAGCTGGCTGTCTTGTTGCTGGCTGTCTTGTTGCTGGCTGTCTTGTTGCTGGCTGTCTTGTTGCTGGCTGTCTTGTTGCTGGCTGTCTTGTAGCTGGCTGTCTTGTTGCTGGCTGTCTTGTTGCTGGCTGTCTTGTAGCTGGCTGTCTTGTTGCTGGCTGTCTTGTTGCTGGCTGTCTTGAAGCTGACTGTCTTGTTGCTGGCTGTCTTGTAGCTGGCTGTCTTGTTGCTGGCGGTCTTGTTGCTGGCTGTCTTGTTGCTGGCTGTCTTGTTGCTGGCTGTCTTGTTGCTGGCTGTCTTGTTGCTGGCTGTCTTGTAGCTGGCTGTCTTGTTGCTGGCTGTCTTGTAGCTGGCTGTCTTGTTGCTGACTGTCTTGTTGCTGGCTGTCTTGTTGCTGGCTGTCTTGTAGCTGGCTGTCTTGTTGCTGGCTGTCTTGTTGCTGGCTGTCTTGTTGCTGGCTGTCTTGTTGCTGGCTGTCTTGTTCCTGGCCGCCTTGTAGCTGGCTGCCTTGTTGCTGGCTGTCTTGTTGCTGACTGTCTTGTTGCTGGCTGTCTTGTTGCTGGCTGTCTTGTTGCTGGCTGTCTTGTTGCTGGCTGTCTTGTTGCTGGCTGTCTTGTTGCTGGCTGTCTTGTTGCTGGCTGTCTTGTTGCTGGCTGTCTTGTTGCTGACTGTCTTGTTCCTGGCTGTCTTGTAGCTGGCTGTCTTGTAGCTGGCTGTCTTGTTGCTGGCTGTCTTGTAGCTGGCTGTCTTGTTGCTGGCTGTCTTGTTGCTGGCTGTCTTGTTGCTGGCTGTCTTGTTGCTGGCTGTCTTGTTGCTGACTGTCTTGTTGCTGGCTGTCTTGTTGCTGGCTGTCTTGTTGCTGGCTGTCTTGTTGCTGGCTGTCTTGTTGCTGGATGTCTTGTAGCTGGCTGTCTTGTTGCTGGCTGTCTTGTTGTTGGCTGTCTTGTTGCTGGCTGCCTTGTAGCTGGCTGTCTTGTTGCTGGCTGTCTTGTTGCTGACTGTCTTGTTGCTGGCTGTCTTGTTGCTGGCTGTCTTGTTGCTGGCTGTCTTGTTGCTGGCTGTCTTGTTGCTGGCTGTCTTGTTGCTGGCTGTCTTGTTGCTGGCTGTCTTGTTGCTGGCTGTCTTGTTGCTGGCTGTCTTGTTGCTGGCTGTCTTGTAGCTGGCTGTCTTGTAGCTGGCTGTCTTGTTGCTGGCTGTCTTGTTGCTGGCTGTCTTGTTGCTGGCTGTCTTGTTGCTGGCTGTCTTGTTGCTGACTGTCTTGTTGCTGGCTGTCTTGTTGCTGGCTGTCTTGTTGCTGGCTGTCTTGTTGCTGACTGTCTTGTTGCTGACTGTCTTGTTGCTGGCTGTCTTGTTGCTGGCTGTCTTGTTGCTGGCTTGTCTTGTTGCTGGCTGTCTTGTTGCTGGCTGTCTTGTTGCTGGCTGTCTTGTTGCTGGCTGTCTTGTTGCTGGCTGTCTTGTTGCTGGCTGTCTTGTAGCTGGCTGTCTTGTTGCTGGCTGTCTTGTTGCTGGCTGTCTTGTTGCTGGCTGCCTTGTTGCTGGCTGTCTTGTAGCTGGCTGTCTTGTTGCTGGCTGTCTTGTTGCTGGCTGTCTTGTTGCTGGCTGTCTTGTAGCTGGCTGTCTTGTTGCTGGCTGTCTTGTTGCTGGCTGTATTGTTGCTGACTGTCTTGTTGCTGGCTGTCTTGTTGCTGGCTGTCTTGTTGCTGGCTGTCTTGTTGCTGGCTGTCTTGTTGCTGGCTGTCTTGTAGCTGGCTGTCTTGTTGCTGGCTGTCTTGTTGCTGGCTGTCTTGTTGCTGGCTGTCTTGTAGCTGGCTGTCTTGTTGCTGGCTGTCTTGTTGCTGGCTGTCTTGTTGCTGGCTGTCTTGTTGCTGGCTGTCTTGTAGCTGGCTGTCTTGTAGCTGGCTGTCTTGTTGCTGGCTGTCTTGTTGCTGGCTGCCTTGTAGCTGGCTGTCTTGTTGCTGGCTGTCTTGTTGCTGACTGTCTTGTTGCTGGCTGTCTTGTTGCTGGCTGTCTTGTTGCTGGCTGTCTTGTTGCTGGCTGTCTTGTAGCTGGCTGTCTTGTTGCTGGCTGTCTTGTTGCTGGCTGTCTTGTTGCTGGCTGTCTTGTTGCTGGCTGTCTTGTTGCTGGCTGTCTTGTTGCTGGCTGTCTTGTTGCTGGCTGTCTTGTTGCTGACTGTCTTGTTCCTGGCTGTCTTGTAGCTGGCTGTCTTGTTGCTGGCTGTCTTGTTGCTGACTGTCTTGTTGCTGGCTGTCTTGTTGCTGGCTGTCTTGTTGCTGGCTGCCTTGTTGCTGACTGTCTTGTTCCTGGCTGTCTTGTAGCTGGCTGTCTTGTTGCTGGCTGTCTTGTAGCTGGCTGTCTTGTTGCTGGCTGTCTTGTTGCTGACTGTCTTGTTGCTGACTGTCTTGTAGCTGGCTGTCTTGTTGCTGGCTGTCTTGTTGCTGGCTGTCTTGTACCTGGCTGTCTTGTTGCTGGCTGTCTTGTAGCTGGCTGTCTTGTTGCTGGCTGTCTTGTAGCTGGCTGTCTTGTTGCTGGCTGTCTTGTAGCTGGCTGTCTTGTTGCTGGCTGTCTTGTTGCTGACTGTCTTGTTGCTGGCTGTCTTGTAGCTGGCTGTCTTGTTGCTGACTGTCTTGTTGCTGACTGTCTTGTTGCTGGCTGTCTTGTTGCTGGCTGTCTTGTTGCTGGCTGTCTTGTTGCTGACTGTCTTGTTGCTGACTGTCTTGTTGCTGGCTGTTTTGTTGCTGGCTGTCTTGTTGCTGGCTGTCTTGTAGCTGGCTGTCTTGTAGCTGGCTGTCTTGTTGCTGGCTGTCTTGTTGCTGACTGTCTTGTTGCTGGCTGTCTTGTAGCTGGCTGTCTTGTTGCTGACTGTCTTGTTGCTGGCTGTCTTGTTGCTGGCTGTCTTGTTGCTGGCTGTCTTGTTGCTGACTGTCTTGTTGCTGACTGTCTTGTTGCTGGCTGTCTTGTAGCTGGCTGTCTTGTTGCTGGCTGTCTTGTTGCTGGATGTCTTGTTGCTGGATGTCTTGTTGCTGGCTGTCTTGTTGTTGACTGTCTTGTTGCTGGCTGTCTTGTTGCTGGCTGTCTTGTTGCTGGCTGTCTTGTTGCTGGCTGTCTTGTTGCTGGCTGTCTTGTTGCTGGCTGTCTTGTTGCTGGCTGTCTTGTTGCTGGCTGTCTTGTTGCTGACTGTCTTGTTGCTGGCTGTCTTGTTGCTGGCTGTCTTGTTGCTGGCTGTCTTGTTGCTGGCTGTCTTGTTGCTGGCTGTCTTGTAGCTGGCTGTCTTGTTGCTGGCTGTCTTGTTGCTGGCTGTCTTGTTGCTGGCTGTCTTGTAGCTGGCTGTCTTGTAGCTGGCTGTCTTGTTGCTGGCTGTCTTGTTGCTGGCTGTCTTGTTGCTGGCTGTCTTGTTGCTGGCTGTCTTGTTGCTGGCTGTCTTGTTGCTGGCTGTCTTGTTGCTGGCTGTCTTGTTGCTGGCTGTCTTGTTGCTGGCTGTCTTGTTGCTGGCTGTCTTGTTGCTGGCTGTCTTGAAGCTGGCAGTCTTGTTGCTGGCTGTCTTGAAGCTAGCTGTCTTGTTGCTGGCTGTCTTGAAGTTAGAATATGCTCAGGGACAATATGCTGAAGGATTATGCTCAGGGCCAGAGAGTGGTAGTTGCACAATCACGCTTGCACAGTCATCGTTGCAGATTACTGTGCACTGTGCACCTGTAAGATATCCTTGTTTAAAGAAATTCGAGGTGTAGTTGTAACACGGGTTCGGGTTCCTCTCTCTTTACTTCCTTCTTTCTACTCCCTCTACCCGTATTCTTACTTTTATTTCTAAACCCAGGGACTCCAAAACTTTTACCAAAGCCAACTCCACGCCACGTGGTCCTAAGACGATTGACCGACTTAGGATTCTACACCCAGTATGACGTGACCTAAGCTCTGAACAAAACCCTAGAGTCACCTCTGCTGCCACCACCAGACCAGTAATACAAGAGCAATGATCGAGGTCTGGATCGATCACGCTAATTAATCAACCTAGGGGCTTGATCCCCACTATAAACGATGACCTTGAGTGTGGAATAAATTACACGGTAATGATAATTCCGATTCGATGTTAGAATCGGCGCACAATGCAACTCTGCCTCGTGTGGACCACGTGACCAGGACAAGTATACACATAACACATGGAAACAATAAAATGCAAATTAATAACAAATTTAATTTATTAAAAGAAAACTAAAACAAAATCTAAATATGTTCACTCCCTATCAATTTAACACTCCCTACTTGACCTGAGTGGCAAATGAGACTATTTCTATACTTAACAATAGCAACTATACCTTGGGCGACCACAGCTCTAGGTGTTGGGGCTGTTCTTGGGGAGAGGTAAGATGTTGACCTCTTATCCCAGCTGCTTCCGTGACCACACTGATTTTTTCCTTGTCTGGACTACCCCAGACAGAGTATTGTATTGTTCCGCATCGCTTACCCAGTTACTTTAGCAAGGTTAAGTTATAACAATTAAACTCTGTTGTACTTAATTGATCCAGACTGGTTGAATTATTTTACTGAATTAAATTACAAACATCTAACGGCAGAGCTGTTCCCGATCCCCAAAATGGTTAATAAAACTTTGAGAAATATTAGACATGTCAACCCTGCTGACCTATGACCGCCGGTCACTCCGCCTTAAAAGTTAGATCCGATTCGTGACGTCACTGATGGTGACTTAAACTCAATAATTAGAATACTCTTGATATTGTATCCAGTACTATTATACAATACAATTTTAATGCAAAATGAATAAAGGCTAATTTTCTCTAATTTACTGAATACTATAGGATGGTTCATTATACGCAGCTATGAACAACGCGTCGGTTATTTCCACCGCGAATCCCCCTGGGGGTCAGGTCACCATGCGGCTCAGCTTCCCATTCTCTTTTGTCGATAAACCACTCTGGATAATTCTTACAACAGCCTAGTTTGTTACATAGTTATGTCTTGATGAGGCATTTAGATAAGTTCTTGCAAGGAGTGCCGGACCAACTGGGTTGTGGTGGGTATGTGAGCCTGCGGGCCGCTCCCAGCAACAGCCTGGTGGACCAGGGGTCAGGTCACTTTGACCTCACGAGGTCAGGTCATGGTGACCTGACTGGGCAGGCTGGGAGAGCTGGTCACTCCTAATCACATCAAAGGAACCTGACGGCATGACGGCTGAGTGGACAGCGCTCAGTATTCGTAGTTCTAAGGTTCCGGAGTGCTCCTGGGTGGTCCTGGGTGACCCTGGGTGCTCCTGCGTGGTCCTGAGTGCTCCTGGATGCTCCTGAGTGCTCCTGGATGCTCCTGAGTGCTCCTGAGTGTTCCTGAGTGCCCCTGGGTGCTCCTCGGTGCTCCAGAGTGCCCCTAGGTGCTCCAGGGTGCTCCTGGGTGCTCCTAGGTGCTCCAGAGTGCCCCTAGGTGCTCCTGGGTGCTCCTGGGTG
Source organism: Procambarus clarkii (assembly GCF_040958095.1). Taxonomy (NCBI): domain Eukaryota; kingdom Metazoa; phylum Arthropoda; class Malacostraca; order Decapoda; family Cambaridae; genus Procambarus; species Procambarus clarkii. The sequence goes on along the minus strand of NC_091222.1, from coordinate 24,680,513 downwards.
CTCCTGAGTGCTCCGGAGTGCTCCAGAGAGCCCCTAGGTGCTCCTGAGTGCCCCTAGGTGCTCCCGGGTGCTCCTGAGTGCTACGGAGTGCTCCTGAGTGCTCCTGAGTGCCCCTAGGTGCTCCTAGGTGCTCCTGAGTGCCCCTAGGTGCTCCAGAGTGCTCCTAGGTGCTCGTGAGTGCTCCTGGGTGCTCCTGAGTGCTCCTGGGTGCTTCTGGGCGCTCCTGAGTGCTCCTGGGTGCTCCTAGGTGCTCCAGAGTGCTCCTGGGTGCTCCTAGGTGCTCCAGAGTGCTCCTGAGTGCTCCTAGGTGCTCCTGAGTGCCCCTAGGTGCTCCTGAGTGCTCCTAGGTGCTCCTGAGTGCCCCTAGGTGCTCCTGGGTGCTCCAGAGTGCTCCTAGGTGCTCCTGAGTGCTCCTGGGTGCTCCTGGGTGCTCCTGAGTGCTCCTGGGTTCTCCAAGGTGCTCCTGGGTGCTTCTGGGTGCTCCAGAGTGCTCCTGGGTGCTCCAGAGTGCTCCTGGGTGCTCCTGGGGGCTCCTGAGTGCTCCTAGGTGCTCCTGAGTGCTCCTGGGTGCTCCTGAGTGCTCCTAGGTGCTCCTGGGTGCTCCTGGGTGCTCCTGGGTGCTCCTGAGTGCTCCTAGGTGCTCCTGGGTGCTCCTGGGTGCTCCTGAGTGCTCCTAGGTGCTCCTGAGTGCTCCTGGGTGCTCCTAGGTGCTCCTGAGTGCTCCTAGGTGCTCCAGAGAGCTCCTGAGTGCTCCTGGGTTCTCCTGAGTGCTCCTGAGCACCCCCAGGTGCTCCTGAGCACCCCCAGGTGCTCCTGAGAGCTGGTGAAAGTCACCCCAGGCCCCAGCAAGGAGCGTGACCAAGACTTATGGTCAATATAAGTAGCTACGGCCTGCTGATCAAGACGTGAGTCTTGATCAGGTCTTAAGATCAAAGTCTTAAGCCTTTCTTGACTCTGAATACTTACTTAAGTCGTGACTCAACATGAGTTTATTCTGTATGCAGTTAGAAGCCTTATATAAATAGGGGCCTGGTGGCTGAGTGGACAGCGGTCGGGATTCGTAGTCCTGAGGTTCCCGATCTCCGGTGGAGGCGGAAACAAATAGGTCAAGTTTCTTTCACCCTGATGGGACTGTTCACCTAGTAGTAAGTAGGTACCTGGGTGTTAGACAGCTGTCACGGGCTGCTTCCTGGGGGTGGAGGCCTGGTCGAGGATCGGGCCGCGGGGACGCTAAGCCCCGAAATCATCTCAAGATAACCTCAAGATAATCTCAAGATAACGTCAAGATAACCTCAAGATAACCTCAAGATAACCACACGATAACCTCAAGATAACCACAAGATAACCACAAGATAACCACAAGATAACCTCAAGATAACCACAAGATAACCACAAGATAACCACAAGATAACCACAAGATAACCTCAAGATAACCACACGATAACCTCAAGATAACCACAAGATAACCACAAGATAACCACAAGATAACCACAAGATAACCTCAAGATAACCACAAGATAACCACAAGATAACCACAAGATAACGTCAAGATAACCTCAAGATAACGTCAAGATAACCTCAAGATAACCACAAGATAACCTCAAGATAACCACAAGATAACCACAAGATAACCTCAAGATAACCACAAGATAACGACAAGATAACCTCAAGATAACCACAAGATAACCACAAGATAACCACAAGATAACCACAAGATAACCACAAGATAACCTCAAGATAACCTCAAGATAACCTCAAGATAACCACAAGATAACCACAAGATAACGACAAGATAACCTCAAGATAACTTCAAGATAACGACAAGATAACCTCAAGATAACCACAAGATAACCACAAGATAACCTCAAGATAACCACAAGATAACCTCAAGATAACCACAAGATAACCACAAGATAACCACAAGATAACCACAAGATAACCACAAGATAACCTCAAGATAACCACAAGATAACCACAAGATAACCACAAGATAACCTCAAGATAACCTCAAGATAACCACAAGATAACCACAAGATAACCACAAGATAACCACAAGATAACCTCAAGATAACCACAAGATAACCACAAGATAACCTCAAGATAACCACAAGATAACCACAAGATAACCACAAGATAACCACAAGATAACCACAAGATAACCACAAGATAACCTCAAGATAACCACAAGATAACCACAAGATAACCACAAGATAACCTCAAGATAACCACAAGATAACCACAAGATAACCACAAGATAACCACAAGATAACCTCAAGATAACCACAAGATAACCACAAGATAACCACAAGATAACCTCAAGATAACCACAAGATAACCACAAGATAACCACAAGATAACCTCAAGATAACCACAAGATAACCTCAAGATAACCACAAGATAACCACAAGATAACCACAAGATAACCTCAAGATAACCACAAGATAACCACAAGATAACCTCAAGATAACCACAAGATAACCACAAGATAACCTCAAGATAACCACAAGATAACCACAAGATAACCTCAAGATAACCACAAGATAACCTCAAGATAACCTCAAGATAACCACAAGATAACCACAAGATAACCACAAGATAACCTCAAGATAACCACAAGATAACCGCAAGATAACCTCAAGATAACCACAAGATAACCTCAAGATAACCACAAGATAACCACAAGATAACCTCAAGATAACCACAAGATAACCACAAGATAACCTCAAGATAACCTCAAGATAACCTCAAGATAACCATCAAGATAACCTCAAGATAACCTCAAGATAACCACAAGATAACCACAAGATAACCTCAAGATAACCACAAGATAACCACAAGATAACCACAAGATAACCACAAGATAACCTCAAGATAACCACAAGATAACCACAAGATAACCACAAGATAACCTCAAGATAACCTCAAGATAACCACAAGATAACCACAAGATAACCACAAGATAACCACAAGATAACCTCAAGATAACCACAAGATAACCACAAGATAACCACAAGATAACCTCAAGATAACCACAAGATAACCACAAGATAACCACAAGATAACCACAAGATAACCTCAAGATAACCTCAAGATAACCACAAGATAACCACAAGATAACCACAAGATAACCTCAAGATAACCACAAGATAACCACAAGATAACCACAAGATAACCACAAGATAACCTCAAGATAACCACAAGATAACCACAAGATAACCACAAGATAACCTCAAGATAACCACAAGATAACCACAAGATAACCACAAGATAACCTCAAGATAACCACAAGATAACCACAAGATAACCACAAGATAACCACAAGATAACCTCAAGATAACCACAAGATAACCACAAGATAACCTCAAGATAACCACAAGATAACCACAAGATAACCTCAAGATAACCACAAGATAACCACAAGATAACCTCAAGATAACCACAAGATAACCTCAAGATAACCTCAAGATAACCACAAGATAACCACAAGATAACCACAAGATAACCTCAAGATAACCACAAGATAACCGCAAGATAACCTCAAGATAACCACAAGATAACCTCAAGATAACCACAAGATAACCACAAGATAACCTCAAGATAACCACAAGATAACCACAAGATAACCTCAAGATAACCTCTAGATAACCATCAAGATAACCTCAAGATAACCTCAAGATAACCACAAGATAACCACAAGATAACCTCAAGATAACCACAAGATAACCTCAAGATAACCACAAGATAACCACAAGATAACCTCAAGATAACCATAAGAGAGATCGGGATTTATTATGATTTAGTTATCTACTATTTAACAAAATATGTATATTCATATTCCCTTCATCCCGGACGGGGTAGAAACGATTGGGCACATTTTCTATCACCTCATGCACCTGTTCACCTAGCAGTAAGTAGGTACTCAGCAGTTAGTCACCTTGTTGTGGGGTTGCATCCTGGGGGGGCGGGGTCAGTAATTCGACCCTTAAGGAGTGGGGGGGAACCTTGATATAAGCCTAACGTGTATGTATACACTCAGACTTCCTGTCCCCGACACAGGTGATTGTAGTGCTTTTAAAAGTGGTAATCTAGCCTACATACATAAATATATATATATATATATATATATATATATATATATATATATATATATATATATATATATATATATATACACAGTACCCTATCACAGTACCCTATCACAGTACCTATACGTAATATACAGATTACGGGCCGTAATTTAGGGAAAAACAAGTGAAAAACTTACATCAACACAAACACGAAACAATGGATATAAATTGGATAAGTTTAGATTCAGGAAAGACCTGGGTAAATACTGGTTCTGTAACAGGGTTGTTGATTTGTGGAACCAATTACCGCGTAACGTGCTGGAGGTGGGGTCCCTCGATTGTTTCAAGCGCGGGTTGGATATGTATATGAGTGGGATTGGGTGGTTATAGATAGGAGCTGCCTCGTATGGGCCAATAGGCCGTCTGCAGTTACCTTTGTTCTTATGTTCTTACTTTAACCCACTATAATTTCCCCTGAAACTAATAGGTAAGGGAAAGCTCCCAGCCAGCTAACAGGAGTCAGCAACAGTCAGTTCCCTTACCCACCTGTGAGTCAACAACAGTCAGCTGCCTTACCCACCTGGGTAGACACCCAGGGGTCAAGGGTGGAGGCTTGACCTATGCTCCCCTGAGGGTGCAGAAGGCGACGATAACATGGCTATCATGATATCACCTGCGGGGTTCTTCAAGGTCATCTTCCCCCAGGGGAGCGCCGCGCCCAATCGCTACAGTATATCTGGAATGACTATATTTTACCCTTGATTTCTATACCCTGTGTAACTAAAGCCATTGTGGTCCGCCTGAGTATGTTATATAACTCCAGGGAAGTACCGTT
>NC_091222.1:24545611-24670611 GCF_040958095.1 Procambarus clarkii | reverse complement strand
GCAGTGATGTGGTGGAGGCTGACTCCATACACAGTTTCAAGTGTAGATATGATAGAGCCCAGTAGGCTCAGGAACCTGTACACCAGTTGATTGACGGTTGAGAGGCGGGACCAACCCCTGCAAGCACAACTAGGTGAGTACAGGTCACCTCCAACACCAGTCCACTCCTAGACAAGTGCCGACACTTGACCCTTGACCCCTGGGGGGGGGGGGGAGCTTATCAAGCCTCCACACCTTAGGGTTACTACCTCAGGTTCATCTTCATGTGGTCATCACTATCTCCCCCCTCCCCCCTAACCCCCCCTCCCCCCTAACCCCCCCCCCCTCCCCCCTAACCCCCCCTCCCCCCCTAACCCCCCCCCCTCGTCTCAACAGGCATCTTTTATCTGAACCAAATGTCTGAGAGCAATATGCCCCCCCCCACACAATCCTAACCTCCTAAATCAGCAATTAACAGGGTACGATTGCGGGATCGATCTCCAGCACTGCTAGCAGGAGACGCCATAACTCAGGGATTTACTGATTAAGCAAATTTCATCGTAGCGAGACGCTGGCGTCAGCGTCGAGGGGTAATCTTGTAGTACCGGACTGTACCCTGGGGATAAGGGGGTCACTGGGGACCCACCTACTCCACTTGGGGCAAGGCGGTGGACCTGACCCTTCGTGTCTGGGTCACTGGGGATTTTCTCATATATGTGTGACAAGTTATTTGAACGGATGTTCCTGTCCCAGTTATTATTTATTCTTTTGGCTTCTTTTTGTCTGTTTTGCAAGTGGGGCGCCACACCCAGACGTCTCCAGCTGTGTGAGGCACCACACCCAGACGTCTCCAGCTGTGTGAGGCGCCACACCCAGACGTCACCAGCTGTGTGTGGCGCCACACCCAGACGTCTCCAGCTGTGTGGGGCGCCACACCCAGACGTCTCCAGCTGTGTGGGGCGCCACACCCAGACGTCTCCAGCTGTGTGAGGCGCCACACCCAGACGTCTCCAGCTGTGTGTGGCGCCACACCCAGACGTCACCAGCTGTGTGAGGCGCCACACCCAGACGTCACCAGCTGTGTGTGGCGCCACACCCAGACGTCATCAGCTGTGTGTGGCGCCACACCCAGACGTCACCAGCTGTGTGGGGCGCCACACCCAGACGTCTCCAGCTGTGTGAGGCGCCACACCCAGACGTCACCAGCTGTGTGGGGCGCCACACCCAGACGTCACCAGCTGTGTGGGGCGCCACACCCAGACGTCACCAGCTGTGTGTGGCGCCACACCCAGACGTCTCCAGCTGTGTGGGGCGCCACACCCAGACGTCTCCACCTGTGTGGGGCGCCACACCCAGACGTCTCCACCTGTGTGGGGCGCCACACCCAGACGTCTCCACCTGTGTGGGGCGCCACACCCAGACGTCTCCACCTGTGTGTGGCGCCACACCCAGACGTCTCCACCTGTGTGGGGCGCCACACCCAGACGTCTCCACCTGTGTGTGGCGCCACACCCAGACGTCGCCAGCTGTGTGGGGCGCCACACCCAGACGTCTCCAGCTGTGTGAGGCGCCACACCCAGACGTCTCCACCTGTGTGGGGCGCCACACCCAGACGTCTCCAGCTGTGTGAGGCGCCACACCCAGACGTCACCAGCTGTGTGTGGCGCCACACTCAGCCGTCGCCAGCTGTGTGTGGCGCCACACCCAGACGTCTCCAGCTGTGTGAGGCACCACACCCAGACGTCTCCAGCTGTGTGAGGCGCCACACCCAGACGTCACCAGCTGTGTGTGGCGCCACACCCAGACGTCTCCAGCTGTGTGAGGCGCCACACCCAGACGTCTCCAGCTGTGTGAGGCGCCACACCCAGACGTCTCCAGCTGTGTGTGGCGCCACACCCAGACGTCTCCAGCTGTGTGTGGCGCCACACCCAGACGTCTCCAGCTGTGTGAGGCGCCACACCCAGACGTCTCCAGCTGTGTGAGGCGCCACAACCAGACGTCACCAGCTGTGTGTGGCGCCACACCCAGACATCACCAGCTGTGTGTGGCGCCACACCCAGACGTCACCAGCTGTGTGTGGCGCCACACCCAGACGTCTCCAGCTGTGTGTGGCGCCACACCCAGACGTCACCAGCTGTGTGTGGCGCCACACCCAGACGTCTCCAGCTGTGTGAGGCGCCACACCCAGACGTCACCAGCTGTGTGTGGCGCCACACCCAGACGTCCCCAGCTGTGTGTGGCACCACACCCAGACGTCACCAGCTGTGTAGGGCGCCACACCCAGACGTCTCCAGCTGTGTGGGGCGCCACACCCAGACGTCGCCAGCTGTGTGTGGCGCCACACCCAGACGTCACCAGCTGTGTGAGGCGCCACACCCAGACGTCACCAGCTGTGTGAGGCGCCACACCCAGACGTCACCAGCTGTGTGAGGCGCCACACCCAGACGTCCCCAGCTGTGTGTGGCGCCACACCCAGATGTCGCCAGCTGTGTGTGGCGCCACACCCAGACATCACCAGCTGTGTGTGGCGCCACAGCTGAACTTGTATCACCTGTCAGGTTAACTATATATGCTATTCAGCAGTATTATTGCAGCGCCATCGCTTGTTTCACATGACTCAGCCACCACACAGCCAGTAATATGTAGCTCTGTTGTTAGTACTGCAATGATAATAATCTTCCCCCTCTTCTGTTACATACGTCTCAGATACGGTGTAGTAACTTCTCATCTCCCTGTCTCCCTTTTCCATGGGCCGGAGGAACTCCCTTCCTTTGCCCCCGCTCCTGTGCCAGGTAAGTTACGGGGTCACCATAGCCCGTGCTACTTGGAACTTGTTCCGAGTGGCTGAATCTATAACAGCAACAACATAACTCCTTTCCCATCACCCTTGTGTGGTTAAGACGGTGACCTGTAGGAGCCCATTCCCTTAGGTAGGTCCAACCACTTGGGGTGGACGGTAGAGCGACGGTCTCGCGTCATGCAGGTCGGCGTTCAATCCCCGACCGTCCACAAGTGGTTGGGCAACCATTCCTTTCCCCCCGTCCCATCCCAAATCCTGACCCCTTCCCAGTGCTATATAGTCGTGGTGGCTTGGCGCTTTCCCTTGAAAATTCCCTTTTTAAAATCCCCCTTCCTTTGGGTAAATTATTTACCTCAATTAGGAAGAGTCGTGGTCCCAATGTGTCACAGAGCTCTGGGTGTGTCACAGAGCTCTGTGTGTGTCACAGAGCTCTGGGTGTGTCATAGAGCTCTGTGTGTGTCATAGAGCTCTGGGTGTGTCACAGAGCTCTGGGTGTGTCATAGAGCTCTGGGTGTGTCATAGAGCTCTAGGTGTGTCATAGAACTCTGTGTGTGTCATAGAGCTCTGGATGTGTCACAGAGCTCTGTGTGTCATAGAGCTCTGTGTGTGTCATAGAGCTCTGGTTGTGTCACAGAGCTCTGTGTGTGTCATAGAGCTCTGTGTGTGTCACAGAGCTCTGTGTGTCACAGAGCTCTGTGTGTGTCATAGAGCTCTGTGTGTGTCATAGAGCTCTGGTTGTGTCACAGAGCTCTGTGTGTGTCATAGAGCTCTGGTTGTGTCACAGAGCTCTGTGTGTGTCATAGAGCTCTGTGTGTGTGTCACAGAGCTCTGTGTGTGTCATAGAGCTCTGTGTGTGTCATAGAGCTCTGGTTGTGTCACAGAGCTCTGTGTGTGTCATAGAGCTCTGCGTGTGTGTCACAGAGCTCTGTGTGTGTCATAGAGCTCTGGTTGTGTCACAGAGCTCTGTGTGTCATAGAGCTCTGTGTGTGTGTCATAGAGCTCTAGGTGTGTCATAGAGCTCTGGTTGTGTCACAGAACTCTGTGTGTGTCATAGAGCTCTGGTTGTGTCACAGAGCTCTGTGTGTGTCATAGAGCTCTGGGTGTGTCACAGAGCTCTGGTTGTGTCACAGAGCTGTGGTTGTGTCACAGAGCTCTGGGTGTGTCGCAGAGCTCTGGGTGTGACACAGAGCTCTGGGTGTGTCACAGAGCTCTGGGTGTGTCACAGAGCTCTGGGTGTGTCATAGAGCTCTGGGTGTGTCATAGAGCTCTGGTTGTGTCACAGAGCTCTGTGTGTGTCATAGAGCTCTGGGTGTGTCACAGAGCTCTGGTTGTGTCACAGAGCTGTGGTTGTGTCACAGAGCTCTGGGTGTGTCGCAGAGCTCTGGGTGTGACACAGAGCTCTGGGTGTGTCATAGAGCTCTGGGTGTGTCACAGAGCTCTGGGTGTGTCATAGAGCTCTGGGTGTGTCACAGAGCTCTGTGTGTGTCACAGAGCATAGTGTGTGTCACAGAGCTCTGGGTGTGTCACAGAGCTCTGTGTGTGTCACAGAGCTCTGGGTGTGTCATAGAGCTCTGGGTGTGTCACAGAGCTCTGGGTGTGTCATAGAGCTCTGGATGTGTCACAGAGCTCTGGTTGTGTCACAGAGCTCTGGTTGTGTCACAGAGCTCTGGGTGTGTCAGAGAGCTCTGTCACACACTTTTTCTAAATCCCTAAACATGCTAAACATAAACTCACTCCACACATTCTCTTGTGCCATTTGATGTACAAAACCTTGTTCCTAGATGCAAATCTTACTCTGAAACTCTTCCTAAACAGATGTAATAGGACCCATTATCACCACACCAGAAATAAATATCTCTTTGATATCCCCAGAGTCAAACTTAATCTGTGTAAACACTCTATGCAAACAAAGGGACCTTGTCTATAGAACTGACTCCCAAACGAATTACAATGCTGTCCAGCCTATGCCCTATTCAAAAGTAAAATCGAAAGGTACTTAATTTCATCCATATAGTTTCCTATCTAGTGCTTCAAACTCGCACTATATCTTGCGCTACCCACTTCCCCAAATATATGTGTCTAAGACATACAATTCCACCATTGTAATCACTGCTATCATCTTATATCATGATTGCTATATTGAATGCAAATAATACTACAATGTAACTAGAAATAATCATCAAATTATGCTACAATGTCCCTGTTGATAATCCTCAAATTTTGCTATAATGTACCCACTAATTTTCTTCAAATTTTCTCACAATGTACCTGTTAAAATTTTTAAAATTTTGCTACAAATTATCTACTTAAAATGATCTATTAGATAAAGATCTGCCCGAAGCTCCATGCGTGTTAATGGTTTTACAAGAATGTAAAATCAACAATGCTATATACTCTCATAAACCCAATGTACCTTCTTGTATATAAATAACACAATCTACTTTAATTTCACCTGGGTTGTAGGAGACTCGAATTATGGACCCCATGTGTGTCAAGTCGACGCTCTATCGGCTATGAACAGTCTTAACCCATTTAGCTCAGGAAATAGAATGTATATTTGCAGGAAAGTGTGGATAAGGATTTGATAACACAGTCTAGTGAAGTTAGTAGCCTCTCTCTCTCTCTCTCTCTCTGTCTGTCTGTCTCTCTCTCTCTCTCTCTCTCTCTCTCTCTCTCTCTCTCTCTCTCTCTCTCTCTCTCTCTCTCTCTCTCTCTCTCTCTCTCAAGTTTTTCCTGGTGAGAGCAAAACCTTGTAAACATTGGATTTCTTCAAGAAAAGCGGACAATATTACTCAAAGGAGGCCAATCTAGGCGGCACTGCGCGCTAGGCTACGGAAGTGACGCGAAAGGAAATCAACTTTTAAAAACGACAGATTCCTATCACTCTATATCCTGTCCAACTTCCCTTTCCTGTCATATTCCATCCACGGACGTCGAAATTATAGCTCCGGATGTCAACGATAGCACTTGTGTATGTTTAATACCAGCCCGAATTGATTGATTGATTGATGGAGATTAAGCCACACAGAAGGTGGCACGGGCATGAATAACCCATAGTCTCCTCTTGAATCCACACCTACAATTAAATTAAAAAATGACGGTCGTGTCATACAGGTCATTTGACCTGTAGTGACTTTCCGGACCTGAGTACAAGCCCAGGAGAGGTGTGTAAGGTAGGCTGGCATAGGCCTGCCCTAATTGGAGAGAACTGGCCAGGTAGACCTATAATGGTCACCTAAAAGTTTCGTATAATTTTTGTTATAAAATTATATTTCAGAATAGAAATAAGTTATTTTTCAAGTTCTATATTTTATACCAATATTATAATTAATAAATGTCAAATTTTTTAATTAATTACGTAAAGTTGGGAAACTTTGGGTAATTAGGCAGATAACTTAATGACTTTTATACATCTTTTGTGTGTTATTAGTCCCAACACCGGTAGTAATTACTGGCCCAACACTGGTAGTAATTACTGGCCCAACACTGGTAGTAATTACTGGCTCCAACACTGGTAGTAATTACTGGCCCAACACTGGTAGTAATTACTGGCCCCCAACACTGGTAGTAATTACTGGCCCAACACTGGTAGTAATTACTGGCCCAACACTGGTAGTAATTACTGGCCCAACACTGGTAGTAATTACTGGCTCCAACACTGGTAGTAATTACTGGCTCCAACACTGGTAGTAATTACTGACCCCCAACACTGGTAGTAATTACTGGCTCCAACACTGGTAGTAATTACTGGCTCCAACACTGGTAGTAATTACTGGTCCCCAACACTGGTAGTAATTACTGGCCCAACACTGGTAGTAATTACTGGCTCCAACACTGGTAGTAATTACTGGCTCCAACACTGGTAGTAATTACTGGCCCCCAACACTGGTAGTAATTACTGGCCCCCAACACTGGTAGTAATTACTGGCCCCCAACACTGGTAGTAATTACTGGCCCCCAACACTGGTAGTAATTACTGGCCCCCAACACTGGCAGTAATTACTGGTCCCCAACACTGGTAGTAATTACTGGCCCCCAACACTGGCAGTAATTACTGGTCCCCAACACTGGCAGTAATTACTGGCCCCCAACACTGGTAGTAATTACTGGCTCCAACACTGGTAGTAATTACTGACCCCCAACACTGGTAGTAATTACTGGTTCCAACACTGGTAGTAATTACTGGCCCAACACTAGTAGTAATTACTGGCCCAACACTGGTAGTAATTACTGGCCCAACACTGGTAGTAATTACTGGCCCAACACTGGTAGTAATTACTGGCCCAACACTGGTAGTAATTACTGGCCCAACACTGGTAGTAATTACTGGCCCAACACTGGTAGTAATTACTGGCCCAACACTGGTAGTAATTACTGGCCCAACACTGGTAGTAATTACTGGCCCAACACTGGTAGTAATTACTGGCTCCCAACACTGGTAGTAATTACTGGCCCAACACTGGTAGTAATTACTGGCTCCAACACTGGTAGTAATTACTGGCTCCAACACTGGTAGTAATTACTGGCTCCAACACTGGTAGTAATTACTGGCCCAACACTGGTAGTAATTACCGGCTCCAACACTGGTAGTAATTACTGGCTCCAACACTGGTAGTAATTACCGGCTCCAACACTGGTAGTAATTACTGGCTCCAACACTGGTAGTAATTACTGGCCCAACACTGGTAGTAATTACTGGCCCAACACTGGTAGTAATTACTGGCTCCAACACTGGTAGTAATTACTGGCTCCAACACTGGTAGTAATTACTGGCCCAACACTGGTAGTAATTACCGGCTCCAACACTGGTAGTAATTACCGGCTCCAACACTGGTAGTAATTACCGGCTCCAACACTGGTAGTAATTACTGGCTCCAACACTGGTAGTAATTACTGGCCCCCAACACTGGTAGTAATTACTGCCCCCAACACTGGTAGTAATTACTGGCTCCAACACTGGCAGTAATTACTGGCCCCCAACACTGGTAGTAATTACTGGCTCCAACACTGGTAGTAATTACTGGCTCCAACACTGGTAGTAATTACTGGCTCCAACACTGGTAGTAATTACTGGCCCCCAACACTGGTAGTAATTACTGGCTCCAACACTGGTAGTAATTACTGGCTCCAACACTGGTAGTAATTACTGGCCCCCAACACTGGTAGTAATTACTGCCCCCAACACTGGTAGTAATTACTGGCCCCCAACACTGGTAGTAATTACTGGCTCCAACACTGGTAGTAATTACTGGCCCCCAACACTGGTAGTAATTACTGGCCCCAACACTGGTAGTAATTACTGGCTCTAACACTGGTAGTAATTACTGGCCCAACACTGGTAGTAATTACTGACTCCAACACTGGTAGTAATTACTGGCCCCAACACTGGTAGTAATTACTGGCCCCAACACTAGTAGTAATTACTGGCCCCAACACTGGTAGTAATTACTGACTCCAACACTGGTAGTAATTACTGGCCCCCAACACTGGTAGTAATTACTGGCCCAACACTGGTAGTAATTACTGACTCCAACACTGGTAGTAATTACTGGCCCCAACACTGGTAGTAATTACTGACTCCAACACTGGTAGTAATTACTGGCCCCAACACTGGTAGTAATTACTGGCCCCCAACACTGGTAGTAATTACTGACTCCAACACTGGTAGTAATTACTGGCCCCAACACTGGTAGTAATTACTGGCTCCAACACTGGTAGTAATTACTGACCCCAACACTGGCAGTAATTACTGGCCCCAACACTGGCAGTAATTACTGGCCCCCAACACTGGTAGTAATTACTGGCCCCAACACTGGTAGTAATTACTGGCTCCAACACTGGCAGTAATTACTGCCCCCAGCACTGGCAGTAATTACTGGCCCCAACACTGGTAGTAATTACTGACTCCAACACTGGTAGTAATTACTGACCCCAACACTCTTAGTAATTACTGGCCCCAACACTGGTAGTAATTACTGGCCCCAACACTGGTAATTACTGGCCCCCAACACTGGTAGTAATTACTGGCCCCCAACACTGGTAGTAATTACTGGCCCCCAACACTGGCAGTAATTACTGGCTCCAACACTGGCAGTAATTACTGGCCCCCAACACTGGCAGTAATTACTGACCCCAACACTGGTAGTAATTACTGGCCCCCAACACTGGCAGTAATTACTGGCCCCCAACACTGGTAGTAATTACTGGCCCCAACACTGGTAGTAATTACTGGCCCCCAACACTGGTAGTAATTACTGGCCCCCAACACTGGTAGTAATTACTGGCCCCAACACTGGCAGTAATTACTGGCCCCCCAACACTGGTAGTAATTACTGGCCCCCAACACTGGCAGTAATTACTGGCCCCCAACACTGGTAGTAATTACTGGCTCCAACACTGGTAGTAATTACTGGCTCCAACACTGGTAGTAATTACTGGCTCCAACACTGGTAGTAATTACTGGCTCCAACACTGGTAGTAATTACTGGCCCCCAACACTGGCAGTAATTACTGGCCCCCAACACTGGCAGTAATTACTGGCCCCCAACACTGGCAGTAATTACTGGCCCCCAACACTGGCAGTAATTACTGGCCCCAACACTGGTAGTAATTACTGGCCCCAACACTGGTAGTAATTACTGGCCCCAACACTGGTAGTAATTACTGGCTCCAACACTGGCAGTAATTACTGGCCCCCAACACTGGTAGTAATTACTGGCCCCCAACACTGGCAGTAATTACTGGCCCCCAACACTGGTAGTAATTACTGGCTCCAACACTGGCAGTAATTACTGGCCCCCAACACTGGTAGTAATTACTGGCTCCAACACTGGTAGTAATTACTGGCCCCAACACTGGCAGTAATTACTGGCTCCAACACTGGTAGTAATTACTGGCTCCAACACTGGTAGTAATTACTGGCCCCCAACACTGGTAGTAATTACTGGCCCCCAACACTGGTAGTAATTACTGGCCCCCAACACTGGTAGTAATTACTGGCCCCAACACTGGCAGTAATTACTGGCCCCCAACACTGGCAGTAATTACTGGCCCCCAACACTGGTAGTAATTACTGGCTCCAACACTGGTAGTAATTACTGGCCCCAACACTGGTAGTAATTACTGGCCCCAACACTGGTAGTAATTACTGGCCTCCAACACTGGCAGTAATTACTGGCCCCCAACACTGGCAGTAATTACTGGCCCCCAACACTGGCAGTAATTACTGGCCCCCAACACTGGTAGTAATTACTGGCTCCAACACTGGTAGTAATTACTGGCTCCAACACTGGTAGTAATTACTGGCCCCCAACACTGGTAGTAATTACTGGCCCCCAACACTGGTAGTAATTACTGGCCCCAACACTGGTAGTAATTACTGGCCCCCAACACTGGTAGTAATTACTGGCCCCCAACACTGGCAGTAATTACTGGCCCTCAACACTGGTAGTAATTACTGGCCCCAACACTGGTAGTAATTACTGGCCCCAACACTGGTAGTAATTACTGGCTCCAACACTGGTAGTAATTACTGACTCCAACACTGGTAGTAATTACTGGCCCCCAACACTGGCAGTAATTACTGGCCCCAACACTGGTAGTAATTACTGGCTCCAACACTGGCAGTAATTACTGGCTCCAACACTGGTAGTAATTACTGGCCCCAACACTGGCAGTAATTACTGGCCCCCAACACTGGTAGTAATTACTGGCCCCCAACACTGGTAGTAATTACTCGCCCCAACACTGGTAGTAATTACTGGCTCCAACACTGGTAGTAATTACTGGCCCCAACACTGGTAGTAATTACTGGCCCCAACACTGGCAGTAATTACTGGCTCCAACACTGGCAGTAATTACTGGCTCCAACACTGGTAGTAATTACTGGCCCCAACACTGGTAGTAATTACTGGCTCCAACACTGGTAGTAATTACTGGCCCCAACACTGGCAGTAATTACTGGCCACCAACACTGGTAGTAATTACTCGCCCCCAACACTGGTAGTAATTACTGGCCCCAACACTGGCAGTAATTACTGGCCCCCAACACTGGTAGTAATTACTGGCTCCAACACTGGTAGTAATTACTGACCCCCAACACTGGTAGTAATTACTGGCCCCAACACTAGTAGTAATTACTGGCCCCAACACTGGTAGTAATTACTGGCCCTCAACACTGGCAGTAATTACTGGCCCCCAACACTGGCAGTAATTACTGGCCCCAACACTGGCAGTAATTACTGGCCCCAACACTGGTAGTAATTACTGGCCCCCAACACTGGTAGTAATTACTGGCCCCAACACTGGTAGTAATTACTGGCTCCAACACTGGTAGTAATTACTGGCCCCAACACTGGTAGTAATTACTGGCTCCAACACTGGTAGTAATTACTGGCCCCCAACACTGGTAGTAATTACTGGCCCCAACACTGGTAGTAATTACTGGCTCCAACACTGTTAGTAATTACTGGCTCCAACACTGGTAGTAATTACTGCCCCCAACACTGGCAGTAATTACTGCCCCCAACACTGGCAGTAATTACTGGCTCCAACACTGGTAGTAATTACTGCCCCCAACACTGGCAGTAATTACTGGCCCCAACACTGGCAGTAATTAAAAATAAAATTATGTACTTAATTAGCCTTTGTGGCTTTATCTGCACATTAATCATTATTATAACTTGTGGTTATCTTGAGGTTATCTTGAGATGATTTCGGGGCTTAGCGTTCCCGCGGCCCGGTCCTCGACCAGGCCTCCATCCCCAGGAAGCAGCTCGTAGCAGCTGTCTAACTCCCAGGTCCCTATTTACTGCTAGGTAAACAGATGCATCAAGATGAAAGAAACTCTGCCCATTTGTTTCCGCCTCCGCCGGGGATCGAACCCGGAACCTTAGTACTATGAACCCCGAGCGTTGTCCACTCAGCCGTCAAGCCCCCATTGGGAATATTAAATGAAATTATATAAAGTTTTTGACCTACATTGTGTAATATATCATATTGGTGATAAAAAATGGGACAAATGTTCGAATTACGTACGTAATAATAATACTTAATAATAAGTATTATTATTACTAGAATTATCATTAATATCTTTGAGTTCAAAATCAAGAATAAATTAGATTTATTTTTCCCATTTTCTGACTCAGACTAAGTTATAGAAAACTTGGAAACTTACAAGTTACGGGGGATACTCGAGTAAATATTTCAGGTCCGGAGCTTGCTAGGACCGGAACACGTTCACAGAGGTGCCATGTGCCATACACCAACCACAACAACCTACACAAATCACCCTCGTCTAGGGTGAGGAAGGAACGAGCACCAGCCTCCAGTGGCGTGGGTCACGTGTTATTGTTAACTAATAAATATCAGGCATTAGTGTTGATCTATTTATTGGATTCAACAGGAGACATGAATTTAATTTGAGAGCAAAACTAAATACACAGGACATGGGTGTACATGTGACTATATAGGGCATGGGTGTACATGTGACTATACACAGCATGGGTGTACATGTGACTATACAGGGCATTTTGGGAACTTATGTTTTTCTGGTTGCTTTCGATCCCTTTACAGGGTCATTCGAGCCAATGCCTCTGCATTGGCTCGGGGTCTTGAAATGAGTAGAGTGTAACTGTCTATTAGCTGGTTAATGATTGCTGGTCTAGATATCTTGATATGACCCGGGAAGTAATCAACCACAGGTCAGATAACTTTTGAGATTCTATGACAAATTCTCACTCAATTAAAAGATTACAGAACCAACTAGGAACGAAAACACACTAGACTTGTTATTCACAAACAATGATGAACTAATCCGAGACATCACAATCTCAGATGCTTCATACTCAGACCATAAGTTCATTGAAGTGCGAACTAGCATAAATAACGGTAGTAGGTCTAAGAGACCCAACAAGCGAGAAGGAGTATTCAATCAATTCAATTTCAACAATAAAAGGATTGACTGGGAAAAAATAAATGTAGAGCTTGCAACTATTCAATGGGAGACGGTCTTAAGCGACCAAACTCCCACACAGGGAATAGCTCAACTGACAGCTGAAGCTTACAAGGTCTGCTTGAAGCACGTGCCTGTGAGGAGGGGCAGAAAGAGGACCACTCTAGAAAGAGAACGCAGACGACTGTACAGGAGAAGGAAAAAAATAACGGAAATGCTTCGGCAGACACAACTATCACAAGCAAGGAAAATAAGCCTAAGCAGGGAGATCGAAGAAATAGAACAAACGTTGAAGCGATCATATGAGTCTGAGGAAATGGAATTGGAACAGAAAGCTATACAAGAGATAAGGAAAAATCCGAAATATTTTTTCACATACGCAAAATCAAAATCCAAAACCTCGACCAGTATTGGACCGTTAATTACAAGTGAAGGTACGTACACAGAGGACAACAAAGAGATTAGTGAAATTCTAAGAAGCCAGTATGAGGATATGTTTAGCACACCAATAAACAACATGAAAGTTGATGACCCAGACAGCTTCTTTATGAATGACATTCAAGCTGCAGATAATATAACGGATATTACCACAAACTCGGAAGACTTTGAAAGAGAAATTGACAATATGCCCATACACTCAGCTCCTGGGCCTGACTCATGGAATTCAATATTCATAAAGAAATGTAAAGTACCAGTAGCGAGAGCACTCAGCGTAATATGGAGAAAGAGCCTGGATACAGGGGAGATACCAGCAGCACTTAAATCTGCAGATATAGCTCCGTTGCACAAGGGGGGAGTAAAGCCTTGGCAAAAAATTATAGGTCAGTTGCACTAACATCACACATAATAAAAGTGTTTGAAAGAGTGATTAGGAATCAAATTTCTAGTTTTATGGAAAACAATGAATTGCACAATCCAGGACAACATGGATTTAGAGCGGGAAGATCCTGTCTGTCACAGTTACTCAACCACTATGACAAAATCACAGAAGCCCTAGAAGAAAAGCAAAATGCAGATGTTGTATACACAGACTTTGCAAAGGCGTTCGACAAATGTGACCATGGGGTGATAGCTCACAAAATGAGGTCAATGGGAATAACTGGAAAAGTAGGACGCTGGATACTCAATTTCCTGTCGAACAGAACACAAAGAGTAACAGTCAATCAGATAAAATCGAGTCCAAGCGACGTTAAAAGCTTTGTACTTCAAGGTACAGTCCTTGCACCGCTACTGTTCCTTATTCTCATATCTGATATAGACAAAAATACAAGTCACAGCTTCGTGTCGTCCTTTGCAGATGACACAAAAATCAGCATGAAAATTATCTCTGCTGAAGACATTGAAAAACTACAAGCAGATGTCAACAAAGTTTTCGATTGGGCAGCAGAAAATAACATGATGTTTAACAGTGATAAATTTCAGGTACTCAGGTACGGCAAAAATGAGGATCTGAAACATAATACAGGGTACAAAACACAATCGAATCTGCCCATAGTAGAAAAACAGCATGTCAAGGATTTGGGAATAATGATGTCCGACGATCTAACGTTTAGGGAGCATAACCAAGCAAATATCGCGTCAGCCAGAAAAATGATCGGATGGATTACGAGAACTTTCAAATCCAGGGATCCCATCACAATGGTTGTACTCTTCAAGTCACTTGTACTGTCCCGTCTCGAGTACTGCTCAGTACTCACTTCCCCATTCAGAGCAGGAGAGATTGCTGAAATAGAGGGAATACAGAGAACATATACGGCACGCATAGACGAGATAAAACACCTAAATTATTGGGATCGTCTCAAAGCTCTCCAAATGTACTCTCTAGAAAGGAGACGAGAGAGATACCAAATAATATACACCTGGAAAATACTGGAGGGTCAGGTCCCAAATCTACACAGTAAAATAACATCGTACTGGAGTGAACGATATGGAAGAAAATGCAAGATTGAACCAGTGGAGAGCAGAGGTGCCATAGGCACAATCAGAGAACACTGTATAAACATCAGAGGTCCGCGGTTGTTCAACGTCCTCTCAGCGACTGTAAGAAATATTGCCGGAACAACCGTGGACATCTTCAAGAGAAAACTGGACGGTTTTCTAAGAGAAGTTCCGGATCAGCCGGGCTGTGGTGGGTACGTGGCCCTGCGGGCCGCTCCAAGCAACAGCCTGGTGGACCAAACTCTCACAAGTCAAGCCTGGCCTCGGGCCGGGCTTGGGGAGTAGAAGAACTCCCAGAACCCCATCAAGCAGGTATATGTGGGCCTGCGGGCCGCTCCAAGCAACAGCCTGGTGGACCAAACTCTCACAAGTCAAGCCTGGCCTGCGGGCCGCTCCAAGCAACAGCCTGGTGGACCAAACTCTCACAAGTCAAGCCTGGCCTGCGGGCCGCTCCAAGCAACAGCCTGGTGGACCAAACTCTCACAAGTCAAGCCTGGCCTCGGGCCGGGCTTGGGGAGTAGAAGAACTCCCAGAACCCCATCAACCAGGTATATGTGGGCCTGCGGGCCGCTCCAAGCAACAGCCTGGTGGACCAAACTCTCACAAGTCAAGCCTGGCCTCGGGCCGGGCTTGGGGAGTAGAAGAACTCCCAGAACCCCATCAACCAGGTATCAACCAGGTATATGCAGCGCTTCACTGAATCTTCTATTGTCATTGTGTCTGTCAATTATTTCGGTGTTGCTTGAGGAGCAGCAAAGAAAAGAAAATAATCGTTCGTGTAGCAGGAACGGAAGCAGTCAGAACAACATATGCTGCCAACATGTCACACTCTATGTTGTTGTTTTTAGATTTAGCTACTCAGAACGAAATGTCTATGTAGCACGGGCTATGGTGAGCCCGTAATTGAGTTCGGTTATTCGTGATATCCTTGTTAATGTGATATTTGGGTCAAAGTTTTAAAAGGAGGTGGGGTTTCCTCCTTTTTCCCGGTTTCTTTTTCGCTTCTGTTTTAGTGCACTGGCTTTAATCTTGTTTTAATAACATTATCTTGGTGGCGGATGTAGATGCAGAATGTTCACTAGTGAGTCCCATTCTTCAACGGCTTTTCTAATCATTGTAGTGGCTGTGGAATGTGCATGTAATGCAGCTGCTGTCGTTGGGTTAATGTTGAGTTTGATGGTCAGGGCTTCAGTAGCTTCACATTCCAGTAAGTAGTGCAATAGTGGCGCCTCTGCTTCTGTTCCACAGATGTGACACTCTTTAACTATTGGGTTCATTACCTCCCAGCAGCACTTGTAACCAAGTCTGAGTCTGTGTATGGCTACTGCAATGTCTCTGGATATCTTTTTGCCAGGCTTGAAAGAGTAGTAACCAGTGGCTTGTTCGTACCATATCGCAGTGGATCTTCCTTCCGCTACTTTGGCTCTGTGGCGACTTTTGATAGTTGGGAGTATTTTCTTCTTGATTTGCTCCTTAATCTGTGAGAAACTTGGAGGTATTTGAACCTGTACAACAGGTAGAGCAGCGGCAGTTTTTGCTAGTGAGTCTGTCTTTTCATTACCATCTATGCCACTGTGACTTGGTATCCAATTTAGGGTGATTGACAGCCCTAGATTATGGGCTTCTTTTCCTATATCTTGAATTTCTGTGAGGAGATGTATATTATCTCTGTGCTGGCTGGATAACAATGTCTGGAGCGAAGATTTAGAGTCGGCATGAATGATGACATCATGTAAATTATTCTCAATTATATAGTTTATTGCCTCCTTCAGGGCATATAATTCTGTTTGCAATGTTGAGCACCCACTATTCATGCTCCAGTAAGCTTCATGGTTGTTAGTGTAAACTGCTGCCCCAGCAGAACCTCTTTCTTGATCAACTGATCCATCTGTGAAGATGTGAGTCGTTGTGGGTCTTGAGAGGGTTTCCATGTGTTGTTCTATGACTGCTTTGAGCTTCTGCGAGTCACGTGCTGATTTTTTAACTGGTAATCCTTCAATGATTATCTTTACAGTCGATTCTTCCCATGGAGGAGGCTGTCGAAAGTGTTGATATGGTCTATCTTCCCCTTTATTTTTAATGGTCCATTTCAAGTCCACTTTCTCTAAAATCTTTACAAGATTATCCGTCCATGCACTTGTTCTATATTGAAGGTTTCTCTGAAGCGATCTGTTTAAGCTGTCTTTGATTGACAGTCTGGCGTTGTTCCAGTAAGTTTTCCTATTATGGTGGCTATTCTTTGTTTCATCCTGTTTTCTAAGGCTGGTAAGTTGGTTTCCATTCTAAGGTTCTCTCTACGCGTCCATATAGGTGCTCCCAGCATTGTTCTCAGAGCATCATTTTGAGACACTTCCAGTTTCTGCCATTGGTTATCACTGAGGGATGTAGGAGCAGGAGCAGCGTAGTCGATGAGTGACCTAACTGCTTGAACGTAGTACATTTTGAGTACTGGTAGAGATGCACCATCTCTAAGACTGGTCAGAGAGCGCAAAGCTGAGTTTCTGGCTTTACAGCGTTGCCGAAGATATTCAATTTCTTGAGTGAATTTCAACTGGCTGTCTATTATGACTTCAAGGTGTTGAAAAGAGGCAACCAACTCAATTTCTTGTCCTTGTATTGCCAGTCTGATGTCTTGAGTTCTCATTTTAACAGCCATAGCTTTGGTTTTATTGCTGTTTATTTTCACTGCTGCGTTCCGCTTCCCTGCTGATAATATCAAGGCATTTTTGTGCATGGTTCCTGGCGCCATTGCCATTGATGATGACCACAAAGTCGTCTGCATAGTTAAGAAGTTTGGCTTTTGCTAACTTGAGCTTCAAGAATTGTTCCATGAGACAGTTGAAGAGGAAGGGGCTTAGTATTCCTCACTGCGGTGTTCAATTTTCCAGTCTCTTTGAGGTCGATGTTTTTCTTAGAAATTTGACTTTAACTTCTCTGTTGACAAGACTTCCATTGGCAAAGGCAAGAGCGTGTCCTTTGATTTCCTTATCCACAAGGCAGCACAGTGTAGCTGGAGCACTGGCTAGGTAGAAGACTTTTTCAAGATCTAGAAAAATAAGGATTCCAGGTTTGTCATTGACTTGATCCAGGAGGGAGGTAAGGCATTCTGTGGTTCCAACACCTTTTCTGTAAGCAAACATATTTTGGTGTAGTGGATTGGCTTTCCATTCAATTCGATTAAGGGCCAGTCTTTCTGCAGTTCTGGCCAGACAGCTTGTTAATGAGATGGGTCTTGGATTTCCTGGGTCTTTAGGTTTTGGAATGGGAACTATAATTGCACTGTTCCAAGAGAGTGGTCGGGTTCTTGTCACCCATGCTCTGTTGATGAGATTCAAGAAGGCTTCTTCACCCTTTTCTCCTAGCTTGGCTACCATGTTGTAAGTGATTTTGTCCTCGCCTGGAGCTGTATTTTTAGTTTTCTTTGTAGCACTTCTGAGTTCTTTCAGATTGAAAGGTTGGTCTTGTTCGTCAGGTAAGGCTAAAGCATCATCCCGCCAAACACACACCGAAACTATGACGTTGGTACAACGTTCGAACAAGTTTTAACACCTCCTAACCAGTTATAACAACCAATATAGCAAGTTGTAACAACGTTCTAATACGTCATAAACACGTTAAGCCAAGATGTAACAACTTTATTACAAGTTGTAACAAGCAGAAAATAGAGACAGTTTCGGTTTGTGTTTCCAGGGATCTATTTTGTCCATCTTGCTGCTTGAAGTCTTTGTTGGTGAGTCAGAGTTGCTTGAGGAAGTTGAGTGGAACTGGCTCTTGAAGCAAATAGATTTGCTAATCTTTCTGCTTCTTGCTCTGGATGAACATGATGCGGCGGAGCAGGAGGCGATTTTCCTTTGGCCTTGTTTCCAGGGCAGGGCGAGACAGCTAGGCACGTCTCCTTTGCACCCGTTGCCTCTGTTCACCTGGCAGTAATTAGGAACTTGGTTGTTAGTCGACCTTTGTGGGTCGCTTTCTTTACTGTTACCTAGCAGTAAAATAGGTACCCGGGTGTTAGTCAGCTGTCACGGGCTGCTTCCTGGGGGTGGAGGCCTGGTCGAGGACCGGGCTGCGGGGACACTAAAGCCCCAAAATCATCTCAAGATAACCTCAAGATTGTTGATCTGCCTCCAGATGTCGCCCAAGGATGTATGCTGATTCAGTTTGGCACACCACTCGAGCCATTTTCCTTCTCTGATTTTTGCTGCTTCTGGCAAAACAGAAACTCTACAACACATGTGGTAACTCTACATGATCTCGGACAGTTATCTTGAGGTTATCTTGAGATGATTTCGGGGCTTTAGTGTCCCCGCGGCCCGGTCCTCGACCAGGCCTCCACCCCCAGGAAGCAGCCCGTGATAGCTGACTAACACCCACGTACCTATTTTACTGCTAGGTAACAGGGGCATAGGGTGAAAGAAACTCTGCCCATTGTTTCTCGCCGGCGCCTGGGATCGAATTCAGGACCACAGGATCACAAGTCCCGCGTGCTGTCCGCTCGGCCGACCGGCTCTCCCTTCAGTTCTAAGAAGTCCTAGATTAGCTTCGGTTCTATCTCTTCTGAAGTTCTTTCGTGCACTATTTAGTCTGTTATGTAGCTCTTTGATCCTATCACAGTAATACTAGTGGTCCTTGTGCTGTTGGGTAATTGTTTTCCTCTTGGGGATGGCGTCATTCGTTGGTCTATGTATTGTATTTACTAAATCTGTTTCCATTTCTTCGGTGTTGTCAGGAGGAGTGTAGTTTTGGCGCCAAATTTCGAGAGCTTCCTGAAACTTCGTCCAATCTGCTTTGATAAACTCCCATCCGGGCTCGGGGGCTGGAGGTCTAGGAGGTAGTGCTATCTTCTTGAGGTTATCTTGAGGTTATCTTGAGATGATTTCGGGGCTTTTTAGTGTCCCCGCGGCCCGGTCCTCGACCAGGCCTCCACCCCCAGGAAGCAGCCCGTGACAGCTGACTAACACCCAGGTACCTATTTTACTGCTAGGTAACAGGGGCATAGGGTGAAAGAAACTCTGCCCATTGTTTCTTGCCGGCGCCTGGGATCGAACCCAGGACCACAGGATCACAAGTCCAGCGTGCTGTCCGCTCGGCCGACCGGCTGCTATATTAATAACTGTTTTTGTAGCAAAGTGGTCACTGGTTAGGACATGATCATCAATCAATGATCAATGATACATCAATGATACAACTCTTATACACTAGTGGAGAAACACGTGACATCCAGGGGCCATATTCACGAAGCAGTTACGCAAGCACTTACGAACCTGGGGCCAGATTCACGAAGCAGTTACGCAAGCACTTACGAACCTGGGGCCAGATTCACGAAGCAGTTACGCAAGCACTTACGAACCTGGGGCCAGATTCACGAAGCAGTTACGCAATCACTTACGAACCTGGGGCCAGATTCACGAAGCAGTTACGCCAGCACTTACGAACCTGGGGCCAGATTCACGAAGCAGTTACGCAATCACTTACGAACCTGGGGCCAGATTCACGAAGCAGTTACGCAATCACTTACGAACCTGGGGCCAGATTCACGAAGCAGTTACGCAAGCACTTACGAACCTGGGGCCAGATTCACGAAGCAGTTACGCAAGCACTTACGAACCTGGGGCCAGATTCACGAAGCAGTTACGCAAGCACTTACGAACCTGGGGCCAGATTCACGAAGCAGTTACGCAAGCACTTACGAACCTGGGGCCAGATTCACGAAAGCAGTTACGCAAGCACTTACGAACCTGGGGCCAGATTCACGAAGCAGTTACGCAAGCACTTACGAACCTGGGGCCAGATTCACGAAGCAGTTACGCAAGCACTTACGAACCTGGGGCCAGATTCACGAAGCAGTTACGCAAGCACTTACGAACGTGTACATCTTTCGTCAATCTTTGACGGGTTTGGTTACATTTATTAAACAGTTTACAAGCAGGAAAACTTGCCAATCAACTGTTGTTATTGTTATAAACAGCCTCCTGGTGCTTCGGAGCTCATTAACTGTTTAATAATTGTAAACAAAGCCGCCAAAGATTGAGAAAAGATGTACAGGTTCGTAAGTGCTTGCGTAAGTTCTTTCGTGAATCTGGCCCCAGATTCCCCCCATCAGTGTGGGTTGGTTCCGTCGAGTTAAGCAGACTGATTTCAGGCACAAATCCACAAGGGCCGTGACGAGGATTCGAACCTGCGTCCGGGAGCATCCCAGACACTGCCTTAATCGACTGAGCTACGTCAGGGTTAAAAGGGTTGAAACCGAAGTTCTACTGAACTTACAGGATCCCGTAGACTCTCCGAGGCACAAACCAGGATAATCCTTTTTACCCTGTCGTAGCTCAGTCGATTAAGGCAGTGTCTGGGATGCTCCCGGACGCAGGTTCGAATCCTCGTCACGGCCCTTGTGGATTGGTTCATTCGTGTTCAATATGTCTTCCGTTAGCGTCGGTTCTTGGTGAATCAAAGTAGTAATTCACTATGAGCGTTGAAGTCGCCAGAGATGATAGTAGGTGTTATCTTGAGGTTATCTTGAGATGATTTCGGGGCTTTAGTGTCCCCGCGGCCCGGTCCTCGACCAGGCCTCCACCCCCAGGAAGCAGCCCGTGACAGCTGACTAACTCCCAGGTACCTATTTACTGCTAGGTAACAGGGGCATTCAGGGTGAAAGAAACTTTGCCCATTTGTTTCTGCCTCGTGCGGGAATCGAACCCGCGCCACAGAATTACGAGTCCTGCGCGCTATCCACCAGGCTACGAGGCCCACTAGTGTAGTGATTGCTATTTCAAAGATTGTTGAGATATCCATGTCGTGTTCTCTCTGGCTCTTGTATACATTGAGATGGACAGCGTTGAGTTTGTATACATTGAGTTTGTATACATTGAGTTTGTATACATTGAGATGGACAGCCTCATAGTGAGATTAACACCTATAATTTCGACGTCCTCGCCACAGTCAGGCAGGTCTGTGATTGTCGTGGCATTGATATGATTTCTTACTAGTTCTGCAGTGCCTCTGGTGCCTCCTTGTGCAATTGGGCAGTGATAACCTTGATATCTTGGGATATAGATACTTCGTTCAGTCTTGGTGAGTGTTTCTTGAAGTAAAACAATACCAATGTTATCCTTGAGAAACACTGCTCTGAGTGACTGTGTTTTGTTTTTAAATCCTTGGATATTCAATTGTATAATCTTGAGGTTGTCGATATTATCCATTATTCTGTTAGAGTTGAATCCATTGAGTCCATGGTGGTTTCTAATGAGTCCATGGTGGTTTCTAATGAGTCCATGGTGGTTTCTAATGAGTCCATGGTGGTTTCTAATGAGTCCATGGTGGTTTCTAATGAGTCCATGGTGGTTTCTAAAGTGCTGATGACCCCGACGGCTTGTGTCTTCTTGGTGGGAGTGGAGACTGCCATTGGATGCTGAAACAATTCAGTTTCGTCACCTTTTTTTTTGAGATATATACAAGAGTTGTTACATTCTTGTAGAGCCACTAGTACGCGTAGCGTTTCGGGCAAGTCCTTAATCCTATGGTCCCTGGAATACGATCCCCTGCCGCGAAGAATCGTTTTTTCATCCAAGTACACATTTTACTGTTGCGTTAAACAGAGGCTACAGTTAAGGAATTGCGCCCAGTAAATCCTCCCCGGCCAGGATACGAACCCATGACATAGCGCTCGCGGAACGCCAGGCGAGTGTCTTACCACTACACCACGGAGACTGTAGAACCTTCTTGAACTTCTACTTCGTCGACCTTTTCAGGTTGAGCTTAGAGAAGTGTGGAAGAAATAAGTTCAGTAGAATGTTTTTTTGAACTCTGTTAACATTTCATTCCTTGACTGAGAGTCTGTTCCAGTGCATGTAATGTTTTGTTAAGCATCTTGCTGAAGGTCTCGGGGAGGCAATAAGCATTAGAACAGTAGTCACTTGATATGCTTTATAAGAATGTGGCTTAAAGCCACGGTAGTCTCGTCTGAGGGGCCTCGTAGCCTGGTGGATAGCGCGCAGGACTCGTAATTCTGTGGCGCGGGTTCGATTCCCGCACGAGGCAGAAACAAATGGGCAAAGTTTCCTTCACCCTGAATGCCCCTGTTACCTAGCAGTAAATAGGTACCTGGGTGTTAGTCAGCTGTCACGGGCTGCTTCCTGGGGGTGGAGGCCTGGTCGAGGACCGGGCCGCGGGGACACTAAAAAAGCCCCGAAATCATCTCAAGATAACCAAGATAACCTTCTTGTATATATATAAATAAAAATAAATAAAATAATAATGCTCTTGGCTGTCTTACTTTTTTCTTGGTAAGTGAGTGGGACTCTAAGTTGGGGTCGTGGCGTCTTTGCTACCTCCAGCTACTGGGACATTTGATGATGTTTGATGTACGCAGTCTCCGTGGTGTAGTGGTAAGACACTCGCCTGGCGTTCCGCGAGCGCTATGTCATGGATTCGTATCCTGGCCGGGGAGGATTTACTGGGCGCAATTCCTTAACTGTAGCCTCTGTTTAACGCAACAGTAAAATGGGTACTTGGATGAAAAAACGATTCTTCGCGGCGGGGATCGTATTCCAGGGACCATAGGATTAAGGACTTGCCCGAAACGCTACGCGTACTAGTGGCTCTACAAGAATGTAACAACTCTTGTATATATCTCACAAAAAAATGTACGGATCGTCATTCATGCTTGGAAAGTCTTGGAGACAATAGCAGGTGCATTAATTTTGCTGCCCTGATCTATTTGGTTGTTGCTGCCTTGTGGAGTAGTGATTTGTTTTCTCCAGGTATTCGAAGTCCTGTTCTTGTTAAGACCGGAAGGACTTGGTGCTTTAATCTGTTGCGGATTTTTATTTTCATTTATTCGGACTTGAAGAGGAGTGTTTCACTGGCTTTTAACTGAGGGTCTGGTCGCTTGTGGTCTTGGAGTTGTGGCTTTGGGTTGCTATCTTGAGGTTATCTTGAGATGGTTTCGGGGTTTTTTAGTGTCCCCGCGGCCCGGTCCTCGACCAGGCCTCCACCCCCAGGAAGCAGCCCGTGACAGCTGACTAACTCCCAGGTACCTATTTTACTGCTAGGTAACAGGGGCATTCAGGGTGAAAGAAACTTTGCCCATTTGTTTCTGCCTCGTGCGGGAATCGAACCCGCGCCACAGAATTACGAGCCCTGCGCGCTATCCACCAGGCTACGAGGCCCCTAGTAGGAGCCTCGTAAGCCCCTACTAGGTAGAGGGTAGATGCTGGGTAGATCCGAAGGCTTGTATTCTTTGTCACCCTTTCTGGACATTGTTGGTTCCAGACGTGATGTGTATCTTATCAGTTTGGGCATTTTGCGTTTGTTTGTTGATATCACACTATGTTGATACATTTAATACCTTATCACCATCCCCTGTGTGATGTCATTCATCAATATCTTACCTAAGCACGGTTGAATTTGTCTTTGAGAATGTAAGGAGTGACCTTGCAAAACGTATCACAAGACCTCAGACCCAATAAAAAAGTGTAAAAAATTAACTTTAGAGAGTTCATTTTTCAACTTTGTGATTCAGTGAAGAAAAACTTAAGAAATATCGAGAAGATTCCTGCCAGAATCATGAATCTAAATTAAAGAGTTTGTCGTTTTCAACGAAATATTTATATATTATATATATTATATATATATATATATATATATATA
The DNA here is from genome assembly GCF_040958095.1 of Procambarus clarkii. Classification (NCBI taxonomy): domain Eukaryota; kingdom Metazoa; phylum Arthropoda; class Malacostraca; order Decapoda; family Cambaridae; genus Procambarus; species Procambarus clarkii. Next base: position 24,646,297 of record NC_091222.1, on the reverse strand, counting down.
TATATATATATATATATATATATATATATATATATATATATATATATATATAGTCATATAAATCCCCCTACATAGCAGTGGAACTGCTTCTTCTGTTCACCTCCTGTGTCTTCACACTGAAAGTCCATCTCGATGAGTCGTTCGACCTGTCACCTGCTCCACTACCCCGTACCACCCAGTGCCTGGTACAGCTCGCCGGCAGGCTGAGTGCCTCCGCAAACTACCTGTTAGCCTTCGTAAACTAGCTGTTAGCCTTCGTAAACTAGCTGTTAGCCTCCGTAAACTAGCTGTTAGCCTCCGTAAACTAGCTGTTAGCCTCCGTAAACTAGCTGTTAGCCTCCGTAAACTAGCTGTTAGCCTCCGTAAACTAGCTGTTAGCCTCCACAAACTAGCTGTTAGCCTCCACAAACTAGCTGTTAGCCTCCGCAAACTAGCTGTTAGCCTCCGCAAACTAGCAGTTTGCCGCCTCTAACTAGCAGTTATATACAGCCTCTACCCAGCTGTTGTGCAGCCGCAAACTAGCAGTTACCACCAGTCGCTTGTTACTGCTCCCGTTAACACAATCCAACCAATCAACCAATCAACAATACGTGACGTCATCACCAGAAGGGGTAAATATGGAGCCCTGCAACCCATGAAAGACAGCACCGCTCCTGTGCCGGGTAAGTCCACTACGGGCTCACCATAGCCCGTGCTACTTGCCCCGCTCCTGTGCCAGGTAAGTCCACTACGGGCTCACCATAGCCCGTGCTACTTGCCCCGCTCCTGTGCCAGGTAAGTCCACTACGGGCTCACCATAGCCCGTGCTACTTGCCCCGCTCCTGTGCCAGGTAAGTCCACTACGGGCTCACCATAGCCCGTGCTACTTGCCCTGCTCCTGTGCCAGGTAAGTCCACTACGGGCTCACCATAGCCCGTGCTACTTGCCCCGCTCCTGTGCCAGGTAAGTTACGGGCTCACCATTACTACGGGCTATGAGAGATACCTCACAGGCTACGGGTTACACGCCCGGGCTACGGGCTCGGGCGGGGACACTAAAGCCCCGAAATCATCTCAAGATAACCTCAAGAAGATAACCATAGCCCGTGCTACTTGGAACTTGTTCCGAGTAGCTGAATCTATAACAACAACGACAACCATGGAAGCTAATCTAATTTATACAGTCTCCGTGGTGTAGTGGTAAGACACTCGCCTGGCGTTCCGAGAGCGCTATGTCATGGGTTCGTATCCTGGCCGGGGAGGATTTACTGGGCACAATTCCTTAACTGTAGCCTCTGTTTAACGCAACAGTAAAATGTGTACTTGGATGAAATTTAGACCTATTGTCTTATGTATGACCCTCTGTCCTGCGTGACAATGAATACTAGCATTAACCTCAATTTAATAAGACTATCAAAATCCTCAGATTAGGCAAAATTGTAATTAATTTTGTCAATAAAGATGTTAATAATAATAATAATTGGATGAAAAAAAGATTCTTCGCGGCGGGGATCGTATTCCAGGGACCATAGGATTAAGGACCTGCCCGAAACGCTACGCGTACTAGTGGCTGTACAAGAATGTAACAACTCTTGTATATATCTCAAAATCTCTCTCTGGTGCTCTAGGGGTCACCATTGCTTCTCTCGCCCGTCGTCTACTCCCAGCATACGTCGTGTGTCGGGGGCTGTGGTGGTAGGCTGGATGTCTTCAGCTCACCAGAATATTAGTATATTGTATTATATTAAGACTTTCATTTACTTGATTTGTTTGTACTGCAATAACAGTCAAGCGTTTGCAGGAACAATTTATTATTATTATTACAGTAAAGTTTATTATTTGTTCATTTGTTTCTCGTTTCATCCTGCCACTTACACTGCAAGAGACAAAACAGCAGTTTTTTAGTATATATATATATATATATTGTGACGGTAACGCGTTGGTGTTCTGCTGTTTAAGGCTAGGGGTATGGCCTCGTCACATAGTTATAAAAAAAAAATAGAAAACTGGAACTTCGTCTGTGGTAAGGTAAGGAGAAGACACACAAAACACAAGTAAACTTTAACAATGAAATTTTAATTACGTTAAATAAATCAAAACATGAAAATAATGCACAAACAAATTCTTATAATAAAATCAATGAATCAAAATAATAAGAATACTTAAATGACAAAATGAAAAGTTACGTTAAGGCAAAATAACAAGAAGTGCAACACAAAAGTTAAGTGGGAGGTGCTGGAATATTGGCTTAAAGCCACCACCTCTCTCAGTACACTCTAGAGTCTAGCTGGGAGGAGTGCTGGCTACGAAAGCACGGAACATTCTGAGGACTGATGTTGGGGTGGCCCCAGACATCAGGTAGTATTGGGGGGGGCGAGGCAGGTGCAGCCAGACCGGCGACCAATCAGCGGAGTCGTAGCGATCAACGGGTAGTTTGGTGGTTGGAGTTCGAACAGGTGGCTGGTTGCATACGTTTCTGCTCACCCTGGCAAGCCTTGCTGGTGTTTGTTGTCGTTGTTGGACATTTCTTCCATAGTCTTTTATATAGTTGTGAAGACGTAATTTTGGAGGGAAGAGCAGGCTCAATCTCTTGAAGGAGATTATCGTCACAACTCTCCCCCGAAGCCTGCGGTTCTGGAAGAAGTACGTCGTTATGTGGTGGAGTAATGGATGGAGTTGCTTCTACTTCATAAACTCTGGAGAGATCATGGGCTAAGATGTTGTCAGACTCTTGGTATAGCGTGTCTCCAGGTTGAATTTCTGCAGTTAGCAAGCCCATAGTAGAAGACGTTGAGATGAGAAGTGGGCGTGCTGCAGGAGGTGTAGGGTGGTGTGGTCCGTATTGATGGTGGACCGAGCACTTTTCAGGTGTGGAGTGAAGTGCTGAAGCTTCAGGATGAGGAAGAGTAGCTCCTTGCCAATTGTTCCGTCGTTCCTTGTAGCAGTAGTCGCTGACAGGTGTATTCTTCTCGCCTCGTTGCTGCATCACGACACCACCCACGTCGGTACCATTGGCGTCGACATGGAGGATGAAGGGCTTATCTGACGAGGTGAGAGTGGAATTAGAAGAGGGCATAGGAGCACGATTATTATCCTGAAAGCATTTGGGAAGATCATTAAGGATTTTGGAATTAGAAAGCGCCGACTCCTTGTCAGTGCTTTCGGGAGAAGAAGCCGGGATGGTCTCACTGTGGATGTAGGGTTCTGTGAAGGTAGAACAATTAATCAAGACAGTGGGAGGAGTACCATTATATTGCTTCAGGAGGTTGACGTGGCACAGCTGGGTCTTCCGCCGCCTATCTGGAGTCTCTATCACATAATTATTATTATTCCTGCACTCTTTGACGCAGTAGGGTCCTGAAAATCTGTTTTGTAAAGGTGAACCTGGGATAGGGAAATAAGCAAGGACGAAGTCTCCCGGCTTGAATTTTCTTACTTTGCTGGTCTGGTCGTAATGAGTCTTCATTCTCACCTGGGCTTTCAATAGATTATCATGGGCAAAGCGGTGGACTCTCTCTAGAATGTGCTGAAGGTTTTGAAGAAACTGGGGCACATTCTGATGCTCACTGAAGGTGGCATCTCTGAGAGAGTCTTTGAAAGCCTTAAGGGGAGTACGGCACTTACGGCCGTAGAGCATCTCATAAGGAGATACTCCTAGGGACTCATTGGGGAGACTTCTGAAAATACACATTATTAGGTCAATCTGCTTATCCCAATCCTTTGAGGTTTCACTACAAAACTTTTTCAAGAGTGCTTTGATGGTCTGATGACTACGTTCAAGAGAACCCTGTGAAGCAGGATGATAGGGGCTGGACAATACCTGTTTGATGTTGAACTCCTCCAGTGTCCTTTTGAAGAGATCACTGGTGAAGTTGGTGCCACAGTCACTTTGAATCTCCCTGGGAAATCCGTATTGAGTGAAGATCTTCAGTAGATGTTTGATAACCGTAGCAGCCGTGATGTTCTTCACTGGAACTGCTATGGGAAATCTGGTGGTAGGACACAGGATGGTTAGGATGTAGGCGTTACCTGAACTGGTCCGAGGTAAAGGACCAACACAGTCTATTATGAGTCTGTGGAAAGGTTCCGCAGGCACCTGTATGGGAATCAGTGGTGCTCTGGGAATGGAGACGTTCGGTTTGCCTGCCATCTGACATGTATGACACTGTTTTACGTACTGTTTGACGTTGTTTACCATACCTGGCCAGTAGTAGTCTTGACGAATCCCATGGTAAGTCTTGTTGAAGCCGTAGTGGGAGAATGCTCCGTGGGCCAGGTGTAGAATAGTGGGCCGCAGGCTGGTGGGAATCACAAGTTGTTCGGTGTTGGCCCAATCGTCCTCCTCCTTCAGTTTACTGGGTCTATATCGGCGGTAGAGCAAGTCGTTCTCTAGGAAGAACCCAGGAATACTGTCGGGTTGAGTCTCAGCCTGGAAAAACAAGGGTGTTAAAGTAAGATCTTCCCTCTGCAACTTACGGAACTCCAACTTGGTCAGATGCGGGGGTAGTTTCTGAGGGTCTTGAGGGACAGCGGTAGCAGTAGAGTCAGCTGGCTGTGGACGTGCGGCTTGTGCACGGGTGGTCACGAGAACCGGAGGAGAAACTTCATCACTCTCTTGAACCTCTGCTGGAACATACTCAAGAATAGGGTTACTTGGCACAGAGTTACACACCTGGGGTTTGTCCATGACGATCAGGTTGGTCGGTTGCAGGTCTTCTGCCAAGTCGTTGCCTAGGAGAAGTTGCACTCCAGGCATGGGAAAAGGCTTTTCCCTGACGGCGACTTGGACTTCCCCGTTCACGTAGGGACAATCCAGGTGGACTCTGGCGAGAGGGTATGGAGTGGTAGCAGTGAGGTCAGTGATGAAGACTGTTTCCCCGGTGTAGACTATGTTGGGCACAGCCGACTTCAAGATGATCGATTGTAGAGCCGCTGTGTCCCTCAAGATCTTCAATTTGAAACGTCCCTCCGGATTTGAACCGTTGGCAGAGACAGTTCCAGTATACAGGTGGTTACTGAAAAGAGAAAGATCATTAACATCAACACCAACATTCATCACAGGCTTACCGGACTTAGGAGGAGTTGGTTTGGGTCGTTGTTGGTCAGTGGTTCCCTTGTATTGAGACTTACCACACTTGTCTATGGTATGTCCATAGAGTCTACAATATTTGCAGTACAGTTGTGAACCAGCTTGATCGGGGCTCACCTTCTCGTAACTGTACCACGACTTCTTACTGGAGGATGGTTCAGGTGTCAGCCGGTGGATGAGGCTGTAAGTGTCAGCCGACTTAGCACACTTCAGGTAGTCGGTTTCTTCTTTATCTGCTAAGTAGAGGCGGACAGGAGGCGGCACACGTCTCAAGAATTCTTCAACAAGCATCAGGTTGACGAGTTCTGTAAAAGTAGAGACATGTGCTGCTTCCAGCCATTTCATGAAATACCTCCGTTTCGTGTTAGCAAACTCGAGGAAGGTAGTGGTACTTGCCTTCAGGTGGTCACGGAATTTCCTTCTATAACTTTCAGTAGAGAGGAGGTAGGCGTCCAACACTGCTTGTTTCAGAGTGTAGTAGTCATTCTCAGACGCCAAAGTACTGAGTGTGACTGCAGCTCTACCTGTAAGATGGACTCTGAGAAGTGTGGCCCATTGGTTGACAGGCCAACTGAGTTGATTAGCAAGGGTTTCAAAGGTGGTGAAAAAAACATCAACTTCTGCTTCTACAAAGGATGGCATTAACTTACTTGCATGTGATATATTAAAACTGACGGGAAGATTGGCAGTAGCTTGCTGGCGTTGAGTGAAGTGGGAAGTTTCCAAGGCGATTTCACGTTGACGACACTCTAGAGCTAGAGTTGCTTGTTGCTTGTCATGTTCGCGTTGTATTTCCAACTCTCGTTGTTTTGTTTCAAGCTGTACTCTCTCACGTTCATGGAGCAAGGCGACCTCACGTTCGTGGAGGGCGAGTCCACGTTCGTGTTCTTCTCTCCTCAAGGCAGCCTCGCGTTCTTGTTCTTCTCTTCGTATGGCAGCAGCTCGTTCTTGTTGTTCGAGGGCTTCCCTTTGCTGCTCACGTTCAATCTTGGCCAGCTCTAGTTTGAGTTTCAGCGTTGCCAAATCAGTTTTATCTGCAATATAGTAAGTTTCATGAGTGTCAGAGTCTATCTTACCTTGCTCTAAATAGTAATCCAGCAACAGGTTGTGTAGGTCATTTTTGTTGGCTTGGTAGGGAACTTCTAGTTGATACTCATGTGCAAGAGTTTGTAGTTCAGTCCTCTTGGCACGACTTAAAGTCCCTATTTCACCTGCTGGATTTGCACGGAAAGTTTGGAGACGAAACATGGTGAAATTAGCAAATAAAGGTACACGAATGTTCAATAATGAAATGTCAGAAACAGGACAACGTGGCAACTGGCACCTATCCTGTGTGATCTTTAACAATTAACGTTAAGTGAAAGATATTAAATGATTAAATTAAATCAAGGGCGCAGGAAATCTTGTACCCGGTACTCATGTAAGAGAATAAGGGCAAGAAAATCCTACTAACAAATGAAACAAAGTTTCGAAAACAAATGAAACAGTTAAATGCTTCAAAAGTAAAATTGGTAGTCCAAGGATGTAGGCATACCTTGCCAAGTCTCTATAGGACATAAAGCAAGTTTTTCCTACTGAATTTAATATGATACTTACAGAATTAGCGAACTTTTGTGCTCTGAAAAAATAAGCTAATTCCCTACCGTTGTATGTATCATCATCTCTGACTGACGTGTAGGGGTGCGAGGTGTCAACTGGTGACGAGAACTGCTGCTGAGGTCCCAATTCAGCAACTAAAGTTCGAGCTAGAGGAACTATGGCCCTCTTTGTCCTCCTACAGTCAGATTGCAGAAGATTGGGTACTCTTGACCCGGGGCAGACCACAGTACCAGGGTACCAATATGATGATCTGTCAGAATGAGAAATATTCAAGGGACATAGATGGTAAATACGAGTAATAACATGGAGGGAGAGATGACCAATTAAGAGTATGACTGAGGCCTACAGTCACCACGTAATCCAAAGTTGTCTCACCTTCACTATATGTTACTCTCGTAATGCACAATACACCGCACCTTATAAAAAATGAAATTGAATGAAAAATAGTAAAGCTACGTTAACAGAGTTAAATACGCTTACCATAAATTACCACTTGGCACCAGTACCTGAGTGAGGCTCCTAGGACAGGCCCCCATATAACTTGTGACGGTAACGCGTTGGTGTTCGGCTGTTTAAGGCTAGGGGTATGGCCTCGTCACATAGTTATAAAAAAAAAATAGAAAACTGGAACTTCGTCTGTGGTAAGGTAAGGAGAAGACACACAAAACACAAGTAAACTTTAACAATGAAATTTTAATTACGTTAAATAAATCAAAACATGAAAATAATGCACAAACAAATTCTTATAATAAAATCAATGAATCAAAATAATAAGAATACTTAAATGACAAAATGAAAAGTTACGTTAAGGCAAAATAACAAGAAGTGCAACACAAAAGTTAAGTGGGAGGTGCTGGAATATTGGCTTAAAGCCACCACCTCTCTCAGTACACTCTAGAGTCTAGCTGGGAGGAGTGCTGGCTACGAAAGCACGGAACATTCTGAGGACTGATGTTGGGGTGGCCCCAGACATCAGGTAGTATTGGGGGGGGCGAGGCAGGTGCAGCCAGACCGGCGACCAATCAGCGGAGTCGTAGCGATCAACGGGTAGTTTGGTGGTTGGAGTTCGAACAGGTGGCTGGTTGCATACGTTTCTGCTCACCCTGGCAAGCCTTGCTGGTGTTTGTTGTCGTTGTTGGACATTTCTTCCATAGTCTTTTATATAGTTGTGAAGACGTAATTTTGGAGGGAAGAGCAGGCTCAATCTCTTGAAGGAGATTATCGTCACAATATATATATATATATGTCGTACCTAGTAGCCAGAACGCACTTCTCAGCCTACTATGCAGGGGCCGATTTGCCTAATAAGCCAAGTTTTCCTGAATTAATATATTTTCTCTAATTTTTTTTCCTACGAAATGATAAAGCTACCCATTTCATTATGTATGAGGTCAATTTTTTTTATTGGAGTTAAAATTAACGTAGATATATGACCGAACCTAACCAACCCTACCTAACCTAACCTAACCTATCTTTATAGGTTAGGTTAGGTTAGGTAGCCGAAAAAGTTAGGTTAGGTTAGGTAGTCGAAAGACAATTAATTCAAGAAAACTTGGCTTAATAGGCAAATCGGGCCTTGCATAGTAGGCTGAGAAGTGCGTTCTGGCTACTAGGTACGACATATATATATATATATATATATATATATATATATATATATATATATATATATATATATATATATTTATTAGTATATTTTGGTAGCAGTCTTTCCTGTAGACATATTTTATTAAATATGACCGAAAAAGTAAGATTAATAATTCTAACACGTGTAACACTGTAAAAGTGTTTGGTTTAGGTTAATACATACATAGAGTACATGAGTCACAGACAAGGATCGGAGAGGCGCCAGTTGTCTGCCTGAGATCTCACTCCTCTAACCGTTAACGACCCCAAGTGACCTGAGGTCAGATCATGAGAATTTCACCTTGCTTCCGCTAAGCGTATAATTGGAGCCGGGTAGCCTTCAAACATGCCGACGTTTAAGGAGTGGCTTGGTAGTGCCGGAGGCTATCTACTTGTGGGCGGAGTTAGCTACTAGGTTCCCCAATATAAACTCGGAGAGCTATCGAGCAGAGAGCAATAGGAGACCGGCCAGCGGAGCAGAGCAGAGGCCAGCCGTCGAGATAGGCCGTCACCAGACGGGGGGTGACGCTGCCTGAAAATTGCAGACCCCCCCCCCCCCTCTCTATTCAACTTAGACTCAGTCCTCGGTGAGTGAACATTTAGGTGACTTGGTCGTGTTTACATATGTTGTGTGATGATCAGGGGCAGTCAAGTTGTAGGGTTCTCGAATTCTTGGATGATGACTCACTTTGCATATTAAACTGGAACATTTTAATTGAATTACTAAATTATGATACTTCATGTGAAATATAATTATGAATTTATTATTTAAATTGTGTTTAACTTTGTTCCCTAGAGATTTTGAGTTGAGGTGAGAAAGCCTCTGTAGTTACTGGTTTCATGGTTTAGAATGAGTACATGTTTGGAGTTGATACATGGTACAGAGGGAACATACTAATAATGAACTCATGATAACATCTTTTGAGAATTTTGTGATACAGGCAAGTTCCATTCCTTGTCTTGTATGTAATGATCATGAATGGATGGTGGCAGCATTTCGTCTTCTACTATCTACTCTTCTACGTCTACTATCTACTCTTCTACTCTACCTATCTACACCTCTCCCTCCACCCATCTCTAAACTCTCACTTTCAACTAATGACCCTCCTCGCTCCTCCCACCTCCCTACCTCTTACCCCAAACCCTCACTAATTACTTCACTATTCATTTCTTTCCTTTCGTTTCCTCTTATACGTTTGTGGCAGTGATTATGTATTCTAGAGTTCTCTCTGGAGTTTCGGGTAACTGATCAAGTGACGGCGCCTTGTAGTCGTAGCACCTAGGTAGTCAAATACCTAGGTTACAAGGTGTTGAACGAGAGAGGTTGTCTTAGGAACTCTGGGAGTGCTCTAGAATAGTTAGCTAACTGAGGACGGGATAACGGACTAGAGAGAGCTGTTTCCCCCGGCCTCGTTAGTTAACTGGGGGGTGGAATAATGGACCAGAGAGAGCTATTTCCCCCACCCCCCGTTACAATGTTGGCAGCGGTGTTGAACAATGTTGTAGGTAGTTGGTGTTCTTTTAACATTGTTCAGTCCCACGTGTCTTTTGCCGCTCAGGCGCTATCAGGGAGATCTTGACAGGTGTTTATTATTCGCGTTTTAGCGAGTTTTTTTTCAGGTTAGGAGATTGTGATTCTCTGGTGTTGTGGTTTAGCGATTTTGTGAGTTTTGTGTAGTTCAGGGAATGTTCACCAGAACTTGCGTGTGTAGTGATTAATGTTAGTGATAAGATTTGGTGATTTGGGAACTTAGCGGTGTTGGTAGTGCAGGTCAGCTGAGTGTGACAGGTGACCTCGCATGTCCCACGGGGACACCCAGCCACCGCTGGTCTCCAGGTCAGTGGGGAGTGGCAGGTGTAGTTCTTAAATAGATTTTAAGTAGTTTTTAGTGGTTCTGCTCAGATTATTGCGATCGACTGTTTTACTCCATTTGAACGCAATAACCCGAGGTGTACTGGTCTTGTACAGCATGCTAGGGGGAGCCTTAGTATGTCAGTAGACTTCACGTTGGGGACGCTCGACGTTAGATAGTCTGGTCACAGGGGTGGCAACAGTTTGGGGTTGTTGACCGGCGGAGATGCTAGGGAGACACTCTGGGTCACGTAGGTGGCTGTAGGTTAAGGGTGGGAGTAATGGTTAATTATGTACTTAAGATTAGGAACGGTACAGTTAAGTTTAGGCTAGTGTTTTGTCTATTAGTGTTGATTTTTTGTGTGACAAGTTAAAAGTAGTGATGACCTTATTCTCTCTTCTCTAACTTTCCTCTGTTACTGTCTTATGTTCCACCAAGTCAGTATCATTCAGTGTTAATTGGATTATTTTAAAAAATTTAAGTGTAGTTGTTGCCAGGAGGAGAGCTTATAATTGGACTGTGTGAACCCTATACAAACTACAGGGTCACACAACAGCATGGAACACGGGTATTGTCGCCTTTATGTTCATCCACAGGTGGGAGCCAGAGGAGAGGCGCGACGCATATACAGAAGAGGGAGACGGCTGCTGTGTACCACACTCACGGGCGTTTATCACCACCACCACGACCAGCCCACTACCTGGAGGTCATGGCTTCACCACCACCACCCCAGGGGACCCCAAGATGCAGCCCTCTCGGTCGGTCAACATTGGTCTACCCAGTGGACCCCAGGTCGGACGGACCCCAGTGGACCCCAAGACGGACGGACCCCCAGTGGACCCCAGGTCGTTCTGCAGACGACCCCAGACGACCCAGTAAAGATGGAAGAGGAGCAACAACGACTCCAGTCTGTCCCACCAACATCGGTCTACCCAGGATGGACCCCAGGACGGACGGACCCCAATGGACCCCAGGTCGCTTGTCAAAGACCCATGGGAGGAGGAAGAGAGAAGAAAGAAGAGAGAAGAAGGAAGAGAGAAGAAAGAAGAAAGAAGAAGAAGATAAGACAAGCTGAGTGAGACACGATGCCTCGTGTTCCTTGCTGGTGTCAGCATCATTGCATGGAGCGTAATTGCAAGACAGGATCGTTTGCCTTAACTGGCCGCCCCTCCTGCAAGCATGTTGCTCTGTTGAGTGATTCATCCTGTGTCGTGCGGACTTGATGTGGCTGTCAGAAGTAGCTCTCTGAAGGAGGCGTGCTGGAGCAACAGGGAGGAAGAAGAGTAGGATGGGATTTCTACTGTTGGCAACTATATGAAGGTCTCGAAACTTGTAGTCCCTATAGCTGTGAAGAACCCCAATATACGTCTCTCATGGTGACTGACGTAGGGCCAATTACAGATCAGCTGGGACAACCGAATTCCACGGTCCTGTGCGCAGTTCAAGTAGTAACGGCTTTCGGGTTGACCAAGTGTTGTTGTGCGTTAACGACGGAGAAGCGACGGAGGCAGTTGTGTTGAAGAAATGTGGTACAGGATTATCTACAAGACCAAGCAGTGACGTCGCCCAGCCAGAGACAATGGACGTCTGTCTACATATTTCATTTTTTAGAGTAGGATGATGTATATTTGTTTAGCTAGGATGTATTCTTTTCGTTAATAAAGTTGTCGCACACAGCTAGCTTGCTTTAGCAGTGTTGCAAAAACTTTATTTTCGGGGAGAAGGGGAGATGTAACACTGTAAAAGTGTTTGGTTTAGGTTAATACATACATAGAGTACATGAGTCACAGACAAGGATCGGAGAGGCGCCAGTTGTCTGCCTGAGATCTCACTCCTCTAACCGTTAACGACCCCAAGTGACCTGAGGTCAGATCATGAGAATTTCACCTTGCTTCCGCTAAGCGTATAATTGGAGCCGGGTAGCCTTCAAACATGCCGACGTTTAAGGAGTGGCTTGGTAGTGCCGGAGGCTATCTACTTGTGGGCGGAGTTAGCTACTAGGTTCCCCAATATAAACTCGGAGAGCTATCGAGCAGAGAGCAATAGGAGACCGGCCAGCGGAGCAGAGCAGAGGCCAGCCGTCGAGATAGGCCGTCACCAGACGGGGGGTGACGCTGCCTGAAAATTGCAGACCCCCCCCCCCCCTCTCTATTCAACTTAGACTCAGTCCTCGGTGAGTGAACATTTAGGTGACTTGGTCGTGTTTACATATGTTGTGTGATGATCAGGGGCAGTCAAGTTGTAGGGTTCTCGAATTCTTGGATGATGACTCACTTTGCATATTAAACTGGAACATTTTAATTGAATTACTAAATTATGATACTTCATGTGAAATATAATTATGAATTTATTATTTAAATTGTGTTTAACTTTGTTCCCTAGAGATTTTGAGTTGAGGTGAGAAAGCCTCTGTAGTTACTGGTTTCATGGTTTAGAATGAGTACATGTTTGGAGTTGATACATGGTACAGAGGGAACATACTAATAATGAACTCATGATAACATCTTTTGAGAATTTTGTGATACAGGCAAGTTCCATTCCTTGTCTTGTATGTAATGATCATGAATGGATGGTGGCAGCATTTCGTCTTCTACTATCTACTCTTCTACGTCTACTATCTACTCTTCTACTCTACCTATCTACACCTCTCCCTCCACCCATCTCTAAACTCTCACTTTCAACTAATGACCCTCCTCGCTCCTCCCACCTCCCTACCTCTTACCCCAAACCCTCACTAATTACTTCACTATTCATTTCTTTCCTTTCGTTTCCTCTTATACGTTTGTGGCAGTGATTATGTATTCTAGAGTTCTCTCTGGAGTTTCGGGTAACTGATCAAGTGACGGCGCCTTGTAGTCGTAGCACCTAGGTAGTCAAATACCTAGGTTACAAGGTGTTGAACGAGAGAGGTTGTCTTAGGAACTCTGGGAGTGCTCTAGAATAGTTAGCTAACTGAGGACGGGATAACGGACTAGAGAGAGCTGTTTCCCCCGGCCTCGTTAGTTAACTGGGGGGTGGAATAATGGACCAGAGAGAGCTATTTCCCCCACCCCCCGTTACACACGAATTTTCTCAATCTTTCGTACATTATGCTTCACTATTGGAGGTAAATCAAAAATCACTTCTCCAAAATTCATTTTTATTTCTAGTCTGACGCGACACGGGCGCGTTTCGTAAAACTTATTACATTTTCAAAGACTTCACAAATACACAACTGATTAGAACCCTGGTTTTATATCTACATTTGAGTGAGGTGGGAAGGGTGATGTGGCATTACATTTGAGTAAGGTGGGAAGGAAGATGTGGCATTAGAGGATATTAATAGGGTATTAAAAGTATCAACACAAGACAGAACACGAAACAATGGATATTGAATAGAAGTGTTTGTAGAAAGCCTATTGGTCCATATTTCTTGATGCTTCTATATTGGAGCGGAGTCTTGAGGTGGGTAGAATATAGTTGTGCAATAATTGGCTGTTGATTGCTGGTGTTGACTTCTTGATGTGTAGTGCCTCGCAAACGTCGAGCCGCCTGCTATCGCTGTATCTATCGATGATTTCTGTGTTGTTTACTAGGATTTCTCTGGCGATGGTTTGGTTATGGGAAGAGATTATATGTTCCTTAATGGAGCCCTGTTGTTTATGCATCGTTAAACGCCTAGAAAGAGATGTTGTTGTCTTGCCTATATACTGGGTTTTTTGGAGCTTACAGTCCCCAAGTGGGCATTTGAAGGCATAGACGACGTTAGTCTCTTTTAAAGCGTTCTGTTTCGTGTCTGGAGAGTTTCTCATGAGTAGGCTGGCCGTTTTTCTGGTTTTATAGTAAATCGTCAGTTGTATCCTCTGATTTTTGTCTGTAGGGATAACGTTTCTATTAACAATATCTTTCAGGACCCTTTCCTCTGTTTTATGAGCTGTGGAAAAGAAGTTCCTGTAAAATAGTCTAATAGGGGGTATAGGTGTTGTGTTAGTTAACACAACACCTATACCCCCTATTAGACTATTTTACAGGAACTTCTTTTCCACAGCTCATAAAACAGAGGAAAGGGTCCTGAAAGATATTGTTAATAGAAACGTTATCCCTACAGACAAAAATCAGAGGATACAACTGACGATTTACTATAAAACCAGAAAAACGGCCAGCCTACTCATGAGAAACTCTCCAGACACGAAACAGAACGCTTTAAAAGAGACTAACGTCGTCTATGCCTTCAAATGCCCACTTGGGGACTGTAAGCTCCAAAAAACCCAGTATATAGGCAAGACAACAACATCTCTTTCTAGGCGTTTAACGATGCATAAACAACAGGGCTCCATTAAGGAACATATAATCTCTTCCCATAACCAAACCATCGCCAGAGAAATCCTAGTAAACAACACAGAAATCATCGATAGATACAGCGATAGCAGGCGGCTCGACGTTTGCGAGGCACTACACATCAAGAAGTCAACACCAGCAATCAACAGCCAATTATTGCACAACTATATTCTACCCACCTCAAGACTCCGCTCCAATATAGAAGCATCAAGAAATATGGACCAATAGGCTTTCTACAAACACTTCTATTCAATATCCATTGTTTCGTGTTCTGTCTTGTGTTGATACTTTTAATACCCTATTAATATCCTCTAATGCCACATCTTCCTTCCCACCTTACTCAAATGTAATGCCACATCACCCTTCCCACCTCACTCAAATGTAGATATAAAACCAGGGTTCTAATCAGTTGTGTATTTGTGAAGTCTTTGAAAATGTAATAAGTTTTACGAAACGCGCCCGTGTCGCGTCAGACTAGAAATAAAAAATGAATTTTGGAGAAGTGATTTTTGATTTACCTCCAATAGTGAAGCATAATGTACGAAAGATTGAGAAAATTCGTGTTAGAATTATTAATCTTACTTTTTCGGTCATATTTAATAAAATATATATTTATATATATATATATATATATATATATATATATATATATATATATATATATATATGCGAACAAGCCTGAATGGTCCCCAGGACTATATGCAACTGAAAACTCACACCCCAGCAGTGACTCGAACCCATACTGCCCGGAGCACTCTGCTGGCGTACAGGATTGTTGGTCGAGCGGTTAAGGGATCCTGTATGCCAGCAGAGTGCTCCTGGCAGTATGGGTTCGAGTCACTTCTGGGGTGTGAGTTTTCAGTTGCATATAGTCCTGGGGACCATTCAGGCTTGTTCGCATTTGTGTTCCTCACGTGTGCCCCAAAGAATGAGGTGATTTGATAAAATACCATGCCCAAGATTACCAACCGAGTGCCGGCGGGGGGATGGAAATAGCCTCGGCTACCATCCTCTTTTGTCCGGTCGTGTTGGTCGAGCGGTTAAGGGATCCTGTACGCCAGTAGAGTGCTTCTGGCAGTATGGGTTCGAGCCACTTCTGGGGTGTGAGTTTTCAGTTATATATATATATATATATGTGTGTATGAAAAGTAGCACAGTCAAAGTAAACAAGGAGGATACGTTAGCGTGTGTGACATGCAAGCGAGCAACAGGTGGCAGAAGGCGCCGCGACGTGCGCCCTGAGGAAGGCGGGAAGGTGCCAGCTCTAGCAGCGGTCAACAGGTGCACTGATCTACAGGGAGTGCGGGGCCAACTGGCGCTTACTTTATGTATAATTTCAGAAGAAGTTGCTTTTTGTGTCGTCCACGACGTTTCCTCCTGAGCCGCCAAGCGCGGGCGTTCTCCCGCGACCTGCAGGCCGCCGCCTTCCTGGCCGCCGCTACCCGGATGGCCGCCTCAGTTCTCCAGGACGCCATTGTTGCTACACCTAGGGGAAGACATTTGTTGTACACCGCAGAGATGGTGGCCTCGTGTACGCGTGTGTGTGTGTGCGTGTGTGTGTGTGTATGTGTGTGTGTGTGTGTATGTGTGTGTGTGTGTGTGTGCGTGTGTGTGTGTGTGTGTACTCACCTAGTTGTGTCTGCAGGATCGAGCATTGACTCTTGGATCCCGCCTTTCGAGCATCGGTTGTTTACAGCAATGACTCCTGTCCCATGTGTGTGTGCGTGTGTGTGTGCGTGTGTGCGTGTGTGTGTGTGTGTTTGCGTGTGTGTATTCACCTAGTTGTATTCACCTAGTTGTCTTTGCGGGGGTTGAGCTCTGCTCTTTTAGCCTGCCTCTCAACTGTCAATCAACTGTTTCTACTACTACCATTTTTTTCCCCCACACCACACACACACACACACAGGGGGTTGATATCACGCCAGACCTGTCTCCTGCAGCACATGTCAAGAGGATAACTTCAGCGGCATATGCCAGGCTGGCCAACATACGAATGGCATTCAGAAATTTGTGTAAAGAATCATTCAGAACTTTTGTATACCACATATGTCAGGCCAATCCTGGAGTATGCAGCCCCAGCATGGAGTCCATATCTAGTCAAGGATAAGACTAAACTGGAAAAGGTTCAAAGGTTTGCTACCAGACTAGTACCCGAGCTGAGTGGTATGAGCTACGAGGAGAGACTATAGGAATTAAACCTCACTTCGCTGGAAGACAGAAGAGTTAGAGGGGACATGATCACCACATTTAAGATTCTGAAGGGAATTGATAGGGTAGATAAGAGCCAGAGATCAACCCCCGCAAACACAACTAGGTGAGTACACACCAGGAAGCAGCCCGTGACAGCTGACTTACTCCCAGGTACCTATTTACTCCTAGGCGAACAGCTGCATCAGGGTGAAAGAAACTGCCCATTTGTTTCCGCTTCCGCCGGGGGATCGAACCTCAGCACTACGAATCCCGAGCGCTGTCCACTCAGCCGTCAGGGGTGAGTGGACTTAGAACTGCCAATCATGGCCCAACGAGCCAGCTAAAGCTTTAAAATTAGCTTTTCATTCTAATGTTAATCCTTGACAGCTTTGGTATCAAGGTCGTCACCCGACAAGGTCGGGTGACACCTACCTTGAGGCTACCTTGAGGTGCTTCCGGGGCTTAGTGTCCCCGCGGCCCGGTCGTCGACCAGGCCTCCTGGTTGCTGGACTGATCAACCAGGCTGTTAGACGCGGCTGCTCGCAGCCTGACGTATGAGTCACAGCCTGGTTGATCAGGTATCCTTTGGAGGTGCTTATCCAGTTCTCTCTTGAACACTGTGAGGGGTTTGCCAGTTATGCCCCTTATGTGTAGTAGGTCGTCTAACCTTGTGGGAGTGTTTTATAGAGACAATGTAACATTAGAATGAAAATCGTCTCCCACAAAGTTAGACGTAATATGAAAGCTGTCAAGGCTGAATCTTGCATAGTAATCCCACACGTCATATGACGTGATGCGCAGTTTAAGGGTTAAAGCTTAACAAAACACCAGTCTCCGTGGTGCAGTGGTAAGACACTCGCCTGGCTTTCCGCGAGCGTTTTGTCATGGGTTCGTATCCTGGCCGGGGAGGATTGACTGGGGGCAAATCCTTTACTGTAGCCTCTGTTTAACTCAACAGTAAAATGTGTACTTGGTTGTAACAACGATTCTTCGCGGCGGGGATCGTATTCCAGGGACCTGCCCGAAACGCTACGCGTACTAGTGGCTCTACAAGAATGTAACAATTCTTGTATATATCTCAAAAATAAAAAAAATGTATATATATAATAACGACGTTGAAAGAGAAGAGATAAGAAGAGCGTGACAGTGCGGAAGTGGCCCTCATGGCTGAGTTGGTTAACTGAGACACCGAAACGCAGTCACACGCACAAGTCCGTCTGTACAAGTGCGTCAGAGAACACGGGTCGTACAGCAAGTAGAGTGCGTCAGAGAACATCGAGGTCGTACAACAAGTAGAGTACGTCAGAGAACACTGAGGTCGTACAACAAGTAGAGTGCGTCAGAGAACACTGAGGTCGTACAACAAGTAGAGTACCTCAGAGAACAAGTGTCGTACAACAAGTAGAGTACCTCAGAGAACACGGGTCGTACAGCAAGTAAAGTACCTCAGAGAACACGGGTCGTACAACAAGTAGAGTACCTCAGAGAACACGGGTCGTACAACAAGTAGAGTACCTCAGAGAACACGGGTCGTACAACAAGTAGAGTACCCCAGAGAACAAGGGTCGTACAACAAGTAGAGTACCTCAGAGAACACGGGTCGTACAACAAGTAGAGTACCCCAGAGAACAAGGGTCGTACAACAAGTAGAGTACCTCAGAGAACACGGGTCGTACAACAAGTAGAGTACCTCAGAGAACACGGGTCGTACAACAAGCAGAGTACCTCAGAGAACACGGGTCGTACAACAAGTAGAGTACCCCAGAGAACACTGAGGTCGTACAACAAGTAGAGTACCTCAGAGAACACGGGTCGTACAACAAGTAGAGTACCTCAGAGAACACGGGTCGTACAACAAGTAGAGTACCTCAGAGAACACGGGTCGTACAACAAGTAGAGTACCTCAGAGAACACGGGTCGTACAACAAGTAGAGTACCTCAGAGAACACGGGTCGTACAACAAGTAGAGTACCTCAGAGAACACGGGTCGTACAACAAGTAGAGTACCTCAGAGAACACGGGTCGTACAACAAGTAGAGTACCTCAGAGAACAAGGGTCGTACAACAAGTAGAGTACCTCAGAGAACAAGGGTCGTACAACAAGTAGAGTACCTCAGAGAACACGGGTCGTACAACAAGTAGAGTACCTCAGAGAACACGGGTCGTACAACAAGTAGAGTACCTCAGAGAACACGGGTCATACAACAAGTAGAGTACCTCAGAGAACACGGGTCGTACCTCCCCAAGAAAGAAAACGTTCACATCAAGACGACCACTAAGCTACAGATAGGTCTCAAGCCATTCCTTGCCACTGGCGGCGTGGGGCGAGGCCGAGATGGGAGAGGGAGATGAGGAAGGGAAGAACATGGTGTAAAGGAGGGACGGAGGATATGCCAAGGGAGAGAGAGGCTGTAAGGAAGGGGCGAGGAATCTTTCTATCCATCAATTTATCCATCTATGTATCTATTTATCTCTGTTTATACCAACTTTTATTTTCTCTCTGTGTTTATCTGTCGCGGTCTCTGTTTCTCTCTCTTTGTCTTATATTTGCCTCAACGACTTGGGCTGGATGGTAGAGCGACGGTCTCGCTTCATGCAGGTCGGCGTTCAATCCCCGACCGTCCCAACAAGTGGTTGGGCAACCATTCTTTTCCCTCCGTCCCATCCCAAATCCTTATCCTGACCCCTTCCCAGTGCTATATAGTCGAACTGGCTTGGTGCTTTCTCCCTGATACTTCCCTCCCCAGGTGAATGGAATATTTAGCTGTGAAGTTAAGATGGGGGAAGAATGTGACCCCTGGCACGCTGTTTCCTTTTGAATTCTAGCGACGCCGATCATCCTATGTTCATCCCACACCCCAGCCCATTCATACACCACGCCAAGTTCGGGTGAGACTAACCCTATGTCGCCTCGACACAGAGAGCCGGTCGGCCGAGCGGACAGCACACTGGACTTTTGATCCTGTGGTCCCGGGATCGATCCCGGGCGCCGGCGAGAAACAATGGGCAGAGTTTCTTTCACCCTATGTCCCTGTTACCTAGCAGTAAAATAGGTACCTGGGAGTTAGTCAGCTGTCACGGGCTGCTTCCTGGGGGTGGAGGCCTGGTCGAGGACCGGGCCGCGGGGACATTAAAGCCCCGAAATCATCTCAAGATAACTCAAGATAACCTCCAACTTTGAACAGATGAACAGACAGATATTTTCTCATGTAGTATAGGCATGTCTGTGTTCAGTCTGTCCTCCTAACGTCTAGAAATCGTCGTACTAAAGTGTGCTTATCCTAACTTGCCAGAGGACCCACAACAGAAAACGGGATATATTGTAGGCCTACACTGCCTGCTGATGTATCAGAAGCTGTCGGATGAGAGACGTTATTGTATTTGGGATCATTTCCAGAGGTTGTATTTGTCACTAGGGTGTTGTATTTGTCACTAGGGTGTTGTATTCGCCACTAAGGGTATTGTATTTGTCACTAGGGTGTTGTATTCGCCACTAAGGGTATTGTATTTGTCACTAGGGTGTTGTATTCGCCACTAAGGGTATTGTATTTGTTACTAGGGTGTTGTATTTACCACTAGGGGTGTTGTATATGCCACTAGGGGTGTTGTATTTGTCACTAGGGGTGTTGTATTTGTCACTAGGGTGTTGTATTTGTCACTAGGGGTGTTGTATTTGTCACTAGGGGTGTTGTATTTGTCACTAGGGGTGTTGTATTTGCCACTAGTGTTGTATTCGCCACTAAGGGTATTGTATTTGTTACTAGGGTGTTGTATTTGTCACTAGGGTGTTGTATTTGTCACTAGGGTGTTGTATTTGTCACTAGGGGTGTTGTATTTGTCACTAGGGTGTTGTATTTGTCACTAGGGGTGTTGTATTTGTCACTAGGGTGTTGTATTTGTCACTAGGGGTGTTGTATTTGCCACTAGGGGTGTTGTATTTGTCACTAGGGTGTTGTATTTGTCACTAGGGTGTTGTATTTGTCACTAGGGGTGTTGTATTTGTCACTAGGGTGTTGTATTTGTCACTAGGGGTGTTGTATTTGTCACTAGGGTGTTGTATTTGTCACTAGGGGTGTTGTATTTGTCACTAGGGGTGTTGTATTTGTCACTAGGGTGTTGTATTTGTCACTAGGGTGTTGTATTTGTCACTAGGGGTGTTGTATTTGCCACTAGGGGTGTTGTATTTGTCACTAGGGTGTTGTATTTGTCACTAGGGTGTTGTATTTGTCACTAGGGGTGTTGTATTTGTCACTAGGGTGTTGTATTTGCCACTAGGGGTGTTGTATTTGTCACTAGGGTGTTGTATTTGTCACTAGGGGTGTTGTATTTGCCACTAGGGGTGTTGTATTTGTCACTAGGGTGTTGTATTTGTCACTAGGGGTGTTGTATTTGTCACTAGGGTGTTGTATTTGTCACTAAGGGTATTGTATTTGTTACTAGGGTGTTGTATTTGTCATTAGGGTGTTGTATTTACCACTAGGGGTGTTGTATATGCCACTAGGGGTGTTGTATTTGTCACTAGGGGTGTTGTATTTGTCACTAGGGTGTTGTATTTGCCACTAGGGGTATTGTATTTGCCACTAGGGTGTTGTATTTGTCACTAGGGTGTTGTATTTGTCACTAGGGGTGTTGTATTTGCCACTAGGGGTGTTGTATTTGTCACTAGGGGTGTTGTATTTGTCACTAGGGTGTTGTATTTGCCACTAGGGGTGTTGTATTTGTCACTAGGGTGTTGTATTTGTCACTAGGGTGTTGTATTTGTCACTAGGGGTGTTGTATTTGTCACTAGGGGTGTTGTATTTGTCACTAGGGGTGTTGTATTTGTCACTAGGGTGTTGTATTTGTCACTAGGGGTGTTGTATTTGTCACTAGGGTGTTGTATTTGTCACTAGGGGTGTTGTATTTGTCACTAGGGGTGTTGTATTTGTCACTAGGGTGTTGTATTTGCCACTAGGGGTGTTGTATTTGTCACTAGGGTGTTGTATTTGCCACTAGGGGTGTTGTATTTGTCACTAGGGTGTTGTATTTGTCACTAGGGGTGTTGTATTTGTCACTAGGGTGTTGTATTTGTCACTAGGGTGTTGTATTTGTCACTAGGGGTGTTGTATTTGTCACTAGGGGTGTTGTATTTGTCACTAGGGGTGTTGTATTTGTCACTAGGGTGTTGTATTTGTCACTAGGGGTGTTGTATTTGTCACTAGGGTGTTGTATTTGTCACTAGGGGTGTTGTATTTGTCACTAGGGGTGTTGTATTTGCCACTAGTGTTGTATTCGCCACTAAGGGTATTGTATTTGTTACTAGGGTGTTGTATTTGTCACTAGGGTGTTGTATTTGTCACTAGGGTGTTGTATTTGTCACTAGGGGTGTTGTATTTGCCACTAGGGTGTTGTATTTGTCACTAGGGGTGTTGTATTTGTCACTAGGGTGTTGTATTTGTCACTAGGGGTGTTGTATTTGCCACTAGGGGTGTTGTATTTGTCACTAGGGTGTTGTATTTGTCACTAGGGTGTTGTATTTGTCACTAGGGGTGTTGTATTTGTCACTAGGGTGTTGTATTTGTCACTAGGGTGTTGTATTTGTCACTAGGGTGTTGTATTTGTCACTAGGGGTGTTGTATTTGTCACTAGGGGTGTTGTATTTGTCACTAGGGTGTTGTATTTGTCACTAGGGTGTTGTATTTGTCACTAGGGGTGTTGTATTTGCCACTAGGGGTGTTGTATTTGTCACTAGGGTGTTGTATTTGTCACTAGGGTGTTGTATTTGTCACTAGGGGTGTTGTATTTGTCACTAGGGTGTTGTATTTGCCACTAGGGGTGTTGTATTTGTCACTAGGGTGTTGTATTTGTCACTAGGGGTGTTGTATTTGCCACTAGGGGTGTTGTATTTGTCACTAGGGTGTTGTATTTGTCACTAGGGGTGTTGTATTCGCCACTAGGGTGTTGTATTTGTCACTAAGGGTATTGTATTTGTTACTAGGGTGTTGTATTTGTCATTAGGGTGTTGTATTTACCACTAGGGGTGTTGTATTATGCCACTAGGGGTGTTGTATTTGTCACTAGGGGTGTTGTATTTGTCACTAGGGTGTTGTATTTGCCACTAGGGGTATTGTATTTGCCACTAGGGTGTTGTATTTGTCACTAGGGTGTTGTATTTGTCACTAGGGGTGTTGTATTTGCCACTAGGGGTGTTGTATTTGTCACTAGGGGTGTTGTATTTGTCACTAGGGTGTTGTATTTGCCACTAGGGTGTTGTATTTGTCACTAGGGTGTTGTATTTGTCACTAGGGTGTTGTATTTGTCACTAGGGGTGTTGTATTTGTCACTAGGGGTGTTGTATTTGTCACTAGGGGTGTTGTATTTGTCACTAGGGTGTTGTATTTGTCACTAGGGGTGTTGTATTTGTCACTAGGGTGTTGTATTTGTCACTAGGGGTGTTGTATTTGTCACTAGGGGTGTTGTATTTGTCACTAGGGTGTTGTATTTGCCACTAGGGGTGTTGTATTTGTCACTAGGGTGTTGTATTTGCCACTAGGGGTGTTGTATTTGTCACTAGGGTGTTGTATTTGTCACTAGGGGTGTTGTATTTGTCACTAGGGTGTTGTATTTGTCACTAGGGTGTTGTATTTGTCACTAGGGGTGTTGTATTTGTCACTAGGGGTGTTGTATTTGTCACTAGGGGTGTTGTATTTGTCACTAGGGTGTTGTATTTGTCACTAGGGGTGTTGTATTTGTCACTAGGGTGTTGTATTTGTCACTAGGGGTGTTGTATTTGTCACTAGGGGTGTTGTATTTGTCACTAGGGTGTTGTATTTGTCACTAGGGGTGTTGTATTTGTCACTAGGGTGTTGTATTTGTCACTAGGGTGTTGTATTTGTCACTAGGGTGTTGTATTTGCCACTAGGGGTGTTGTATTTGTCACTAGGGGTGTTGTATATGCCTCTAGGGGTGTTGTATTTGCCTCTAGGGGTGTTGTATTTGCCTCTAGGGGTGTTGTATTTGCCTCTAGGGGTGTTGTATTTGCCTCTAGGGGTGTTGTATTTGCCACTAGGGGTGTTGTATTTGCCACTAGGGGTGTTGTATTTGCCTCTAGGTGTGTTGTATTTGCCTCTAGGGGTGTTGTATATGCCACTAGGGGTGTTGTATTTGCCTCTATGGGTGTTGTATTTGCCACTAGGGGTGTTGTATTTGCCTCTAGGGGTGTTGTATTTGCCTCTAGGTTGTTGTATTTGCCACTAGGGGTGTTGTATTTGCCACTAGCGTGTTGTATTTGCCAGATTGGTCACAGCATCCCTCTACCAGACAGCAGACAAGAAGATCAGAGAGAGAGAGAGAGAGAGAGAGAGAGAGAGAGAGAGAGAGAGAGAGAGAGAGAGAGAGAGAGAGAGAGAGAGAGAGAGAGAGAGAGAGAGACAGAGAGAGAGAGAGAGAGACAGAGAGAGAGAGAGAGACAGAGAGAGAGAGACAGAGAGAGAGAGAGAGAGAGAGAGAGAGAGAGAGAGAGAGAGAGAGAGAGAGAGAGAGAGAGAGAGAGAGAGAGAGAGAGAGAGAGAGAGAGAGAGAGAGAGAGAGAGAGAGAGAGAGAGAGAGAGGCAGAGAGAGAGATAGAGAGAGAGAGAGAGAGAGAGAGAGAGAGAGAGAGAGAGAGAGAGAGAGAGAGAGAGAGAGAGAGAGAGAGAGACAGAGAGAGAGAGAGAGAGAGAGAGAGAGAGAGAGAGAGAGAGAGAGAGAGAGAGAGAGAGAGAGAGAGAGAGAGAGAGAGAGAGAGAGACAGAGAGAGAGAGAGAGAGAGAGAGACAGAGAGAGAGAGAGAGAGAGAGAGAGAGAGAGAGAGAGAGAGAGAGAGAGAGAGAGAGAGAGAGAGAGAGAGAGAGAGAGAGAGAGAGACAGAGAGAGACAGAGAGAGAGAGAGAGACAGAGAGAGAGAGAGAGAGAGAGAGAGAGAGAGAGAGAGAGAGAGAGAGAGAGAGAGAGAGAGAGAGAGAGAGAAGAGAGAGAGAGAGAGAGAGAGAGAGAGAGAGAGAGAGAGAGAGAGAGAGAGAGAGAGAGAGAGAGAGAGAGAGAGACAGAGAGAGAGAGAGACAGAGAGAGACAGAGAGACAGAGAGACAGAGAGACAGAGAGACAGAGAGAGAGAGAGAGAGAGAGAGAGAGAGAGAGAGAGAGAGAGAGAGAGAGAGAGAGAGAGAGAGAGAGAGAGAGAGAGAGAGAGAGAGAGAGAGAGAGAGAGAGAGAGAGAGAGAGAGAGAGAGAGAGAGAGAGAGAGAGAGAGAGAGAGAAAGAGAGACAGAGACAGAGAGAGAGAGAGAGAGAGAGAGAGAGAGACAGAGAGAGAGAGAGAGAGAGAGAGAGAGAGAGAGAGAGAGAGAGAGAGAGAGAGAGAGAGAGAGAGAGAGAGAGAGAGAGAGAGAGAGAGAGAGAGAGAGACAGCTCACACAACACTGCCCATGGCAGCATCACCACCAACAAGGCTATGCACGGGGAGATGAGATAATCACCTGTGTCTGACAGATCACCAGCCTCACTTCCCCAAACACACCCCAAGCATGCTTCCTGGATGTGATCTATGGCCACTCATACTGACCAACACACCTTTACAGCCGAGAGGCGGGACCAAAGAGCCAGAGCTCAACCCCAGCAAGCACAAATAGGTAAGTGCTCCTACACACACCACCACATGAAGGAATTCGTATGAAAACATAAGAATTATCGTAACTGCAGAAGGCCTATTAGCCTATACGAGGCAGCTCCCATATATCCACCCAATCTCATTTCATATATATGTCTAACCTACGCTTGAAACAATCAAGGGATCGATCTGTTTCCCGGTAATCTGCTCCACAGATCAGCAACCTTATTTTCAAAACCAGTATTTACCCAGGTCTTTCCTTCGGAACTTATTCAATTTATATTCGTTGTTTTGTGTTTAAATTTGTGTTAATATATTTATATATCTTATTAACCCGCCCGTTCTATTTAAGTTCCCCAACGGCAAGAAATAGTCGTATTAAAGTGCGCTTATCCTAACCTGCCAGAGGACCCACAACAGAAAACGGGACAGTACGTCACTTTCGCCAGCCGCTTTCATTATCTAGTACGACGATTTTTGGCCTTAGGGAGATTATACGTCAAAATACGACGTTCTATTACGAGAACTGGTCAACAAACACAGTTTCATATATGATATAGCGCCCAATATGCTCAGGCACCTGTACAGAAGTAGATTGAAGGTTGAGAGACGGGACCCAAGAGCCGGAGCTCAACCCCGGCGCCAGCACAAGTGGGTTAATGCACCACAAGTCCTCTCACTAACCTTCCTACTTCGCCATTGTCATTCACATCTTGTAGCGACCCATCGCCAGCGGCATACCTCTCACCGCAACTTTTCCAATATTTCTTCAATCTTCCGATCATTCTCCCTATAGTCCGAAAGCTCCTTAACGCGTAAATGGCCATAATTATACACCATCTACCCGACACACTGTTAACAGAGGGAAAAATATGATGCCGAATAGAACAAATGAAGAATAAGGAGACAAATTCCAGCTCGGTGATGAAAAGGTGACCTTCATCAGCTGGGCGGCCAAGGTTCCCGCCAAATTTTCATTTCCAATTTTTTTCTCCATTTCCCGCCATTTTCAAAACAATTGACACCCGCTGGAGCGAAAAATATATTTTTGAGGCTTACACGCGTCCAATATCCGGATAATATTAAATATGGAATTAAAACCAATACACAACACATATCAATGATAGAAGATTAAAGTGAGGACACTGTTGACGATAGGAAACAAGGCCCTTTAAGAGTACTTAAGAAATGACACTATCTTACCCTCCCAAGGTTTCTCTGTTGAAGACGGGCGGCATAGTCCTTCACTGTCCTTGTGACGGGTCCAGCAATGACCAGGACGCGTCCACCAAACTCCTGTCACTATATTCTCACTCCTGTCACTATATTCTCACTCCTGTCACTATATGATTGGGAACACTCATTCACCACCGCATGGAGAGAGGTCTGACGAGCCGTCCACCTCCTCCAACAGTCTCTGAACGACTGACACCTCTGCTTACAAGCTAACCACCCGCTCTCAACCTAACTATCCGCCATCAACCAACCCCCCCCCCCCCATCAACCAAACCACCAACCCTGTTGACCTAAATAGGGTGAAAATAACTTTATCTACCTCATCACTTTGTGTGAATTTTAACCGTAATAAATGTATTCTAGTTTCAATTTCCAGCAAGAGGCTGTCAACTCTGTCAACTGTCAACTGAGCGTTGACGTGGCCTGAGCCGGCCAGACCTGAGGCCAGGTTCGGTAAGCAGTTTACACAAGTTTCTTGGAAAGTTTTCCTACTTTTCAGTTACGTCGCAATTCAACAACCACTGGGAGCCAGATTCATGAAGCAGTTACGGAAGCACTTACGAACCTGGGGCCAGTTTCATGAAGCAGTTACGCAAGCACTTACGAACCTGGGAGCCAGATTCATGAAGTAGTTATGCAAGCACTTACGAACCTGGGGCCAGATTCATGAAGCAGTTACGCAAGCACTTACGAACCTGGGGCCAGATTCACAAAGCAGTCACGCAAGCACTTACGAACCTGGGGCCAGATTCACAAAGCAGTTACGGAAGCACTTACGAACCTGCGGCCAGATTCACGAAGCAGTTACGGAAGCACTTATCAACCTGGGGCCAGATTCATGAAGCAATTACGCGAGCACTTACGAACCTGGGGCCAGATTCACGAAGCAGTTACGGAAGCACTTACGAACCTGGGGCCAGATTCATGAAGCAATTACGCGAGCACTTACGAACCTGGGGCCAGATTCACGAAGCAGTTACGCAAGCACTTACGAACCTGGGAGCCAGATTCATGAAGTAGTTATGCAAGCACTTACGAACCTGGGGCCAGATTCATGAAGCAATTACGCGAGCACTTACGAACCTGGGGCCAGATTCACGAAGCAGTTACGCAAGCACTTACGAACCTGGGGCCAGATTCACAAAGCAGTTACGCAAGCACTTACGAACCTGGGAGCCAGATTCATGAAGCAGTTACGCAAGCACTTACGAACCTGGGGCCAGATTCACGAAGCAGTTACTGTGTGGGGGTGACACTGTATGGGGATGACACTGTATGGGGGGTGACACTGTATGGGGGGGTGACACTGTGTGGGGGTGACACTGTATGGGGTGACACTGTAGTGGGGGTGACACTGTGTGGGGGGTGACACTGTATGGGGGTGACACTGTATGGGGGGTGACACTGTATGGGGGGGTGACACAGTATGGGGTGACACTGTATGGGGGTGACACTGTAGTGGGGGTGACACATGTGTGGGGGTGACACTGTAGTGGGGGTGACACTGTATGGGGGTGACTACTGTATGGGGGTGACACTGTCTGGGGTGACACTGTGGGGGTGACACTGTGTGGGGGGTGACACTGTATGGGGGTGACACAGTGTGGTGACACTGTGTGGGGTGACACTGTATGGGGGGTGACACTGTAGTGGGGGTGACACTGTATGGGGGTGACACTGTATGGGGGGTGACACTGTATGGGGGTGACACTGTATGGGGGTGACACAGTATGGGGGTGACACAGTATGGGGGTGACACAGTATGGGGGTGCCACTGTATGGGGGTGACACTGTATGGGGGTGACACTGGGGGTGACACTGTATGGGGGTGACACTGTGTGGGGGTGACACAGTGTGGGGGTGACACAGTGTGGGGTGATACTGTGTGGGGGTGACACTGTATGGGGGTGACACTGTGTGGGGGTGACACTGTGTGGGGGTGACATTGTATGGGGGTGACACTGTATGGGGGTGACACTGTATGGGGGTGACACTGTATGGGGGTGACACAGTATGGGGGTGACACAGTATGGGGGTGACACTGTATGGGGTGACACTGTATGGGGTGACACTGTGTGGGGGTGACACAGTGTGGGGGTGACACTGTGTGGGGGGTGACACAGTGTGGGGGTGACACTGTGTGGGGGTGACACTGTATGGGGTGATATTGTGTGGGGGTGACGCTGTATGGGGGTGGCACTGTATGGGGGTGACACTGTATGGAGTGACACTGTATGGGGGGTGACAGTCTCCATCTTGGGCTAGTTAAAGTATATGAAGGTCGGAGTGAGCGGACCTTAGTGAGTTCCGGGCGGAGAGGGGATAGGTGGATGGGGAGCGAGTGACTAGGGACGAAGAGAGAGAGAGAGAGGGACGGTGATAGGATGAGGCGAGAAGGTGAGGGATAGGTCCCCCCCTCTCCCACGGTCATGGGATGGGTGCGAAGTTTATACGAGGATCACTATCTGTTGGCATTGAAGTTTGCCCGAGGATCGCTCTCTATTGGCATTGAAGTCACCTACAAAACTTTCCTGCTTCACTCGCTTGTCCTCCCCAACACGGTACAGACGGTCCCTAGGGGGATCCGAGGTACCGTGCGGCGTCACAGTACTCACATCTCGGTGACGTGACGCTGGTGACGTCGCGGAGTCCTGTAGTTGACGCGGCAGAAGATGCTGACATCACGGGAGGAAGTGACGTCGCCGCTGACGTCACTCATTCCCGAATCGTCATCCATGACGTCACCAACGACTCTCCCAACCATCCTGAGAAAGAAAACGGACTTTAAACAAAATATATCAAGGGTAACTTAAATACCTAGACCATGTATTTCAGTTACTACAAATAATCTAAACAGAAACACCTAATCTCTCAAAATCTCGAATAGGATTCACGTGAGTAAGAACAATAATTAATTTTGACTCAGTTGTAGAGGCCTAAGTCATGTCTACTCACCAAAACTCACGTAGAGTGAAGAATAAACATGGGAGAGATATACTCATCAACTAGGTGAGTACACACCTACTAATCCATCCCACTAAAGTGGAACAGGGAAGGAGAAGGAAGGAAGGAGGGGCAACGCCTTATACGTGAATGGAAGGGATGGAACTGATAAGAGAGCTGTTCTAAGGAGACCATTCCTTTCCCCCCGTCCCATCCCAAATCCTTATTTTGACCCCTATCCAGTGCTATATAGTCGTAATGGCTA
Organism: Procambarus clarkii; assembly: GCF_040958095.1. NCBI lineage: Eukaryota > Metazoa > Arthropoda > Malacostraca > Decapoda > Cambaridae > Procambarus > Procambarus clarkii. The sequence continues at coordinate 24,616,576 of NC_091222.1, read as the reverse complement.
CGCGCTTTTCCCTGAAAGTTCCTACCTTCCTTATCCAGGAAGAGCAAACTTCTAAATATAAAGGAATTCCAAGATGTTTATCTGCAGCGGGATGTGACAAGGGAAGAGAGAGACCGGGCCGCAGAAGCAAGTGACACAAGGAGAGTGATGAGGAAGCCTTGGACCTAAATTCAGGTATCTTCAGTAACTTGATAAGGGGGAGTGGGGAACCCTCCAGCAGCCTGTCACAGTCACACTCTTCACACCTCAACACAATAGAACATGAGAATAAGGGAAACGGCAGCTCCTATTGACCAATACGAGGCAGCTCCTATTGACCCTTGAGAGACAGCTCCTATTAACCCAATACGAGGCAGCTCCTATTTAAACCTCTCACGGATCTTATTTCACTCGGTCACCCGACCAACAGGAGCAAGGAAGAGGAACAAGGATGCTTCCCTACGGCTGTGCTGGGGAGGAAGTGGGATGGGGGGAGGAAGTGGGATGGGGGGGGGGGGGAAGACGGGTGAGACACTAGTCCTCCCCCCCCCCTACTATTCTTCCTGGGAAGGGGGGGAGCTAGGAGGGAGGGGGGGAGGGTACAGGTGATTTCCTCTTGCCTGTGTGTGTGTGTGGAAAGGGGGGGGGGGCGTGACCCCTGAGGCATTGTAATTATCTTGTCATTCTATCCCTCCCCCCCTAAGGGCTGGATGGTAGTGATGGTTAACTATCAAACTACTTAACAACATCTTATCTAACCAATCACATCAGGTGTTCTGGCTCTGGGTCAAATGGGAAGGATATATCTGGGGCAAGTGGCTACCAGAGTTTAACTCATCCAAATTGCAATGCAATGAAGATGGATGCTTCGAACAATGCCCAACAGGTACCAAAATTGGGAGAGGTAAGATGTCTTGAGAATGGGCAGGGAAGGAGACAGGGTGGTTGATATAGCATTGAGAATCTTTTCTGAATCTCACGTCAAATGGGTAGAATCAGATGTATATGTGAGATTGACCTATTGACCTATAGATTAGCCAATTAAACAACTGCCTCCTGTGTTCTCTGTCTAGTTCCTGCTGTGTTCTCTGTCTGTCAAGTTCCTCCTGTGTTCTCTGTCTGTCAAGTTCCTGCTGTGTTCTCTGTCTGTCAAGTTCCTGCTGTGTTCTCTGTCTGTCTTGTTCCTGCTGTGTTCTCTGTCTGTCAAGTTCCTGCTGTGTTCTCTGTCTGTCTGGTTCCTGCTGTGTTCTCTGTCTGTCTAGTTCCTGCTGTGTTCTCTGTCTGTCTGGTTCCTGCTGTGTTCTCTGTCTGTCAAGTTCCTGCTGTGTTCTCTGTCTGTCAAGTTCCTGCTGTGTTCTCTGTCTGTCAAGTTCCTGCTGTGTTCTCTGTCTGTCAAGTTCCTGCTGTGTTCTCTGTCTGTCTAGTTCCTGCTGTGTTCTCTGTCTGTCAAGTTCCTGCTGTGTTCTCTGTCTGTCAAGTTCCTGCTGTGTTCTCTGTCTGTCTAGTTCCTGCTGTGTTCTCTGTCTGTCTAGTTCCTGCTGTGTTCTCTGTCTGTCAAGTTCCTGCTGTGTTCTCTGTCTGTCAAGTTCCTGCTGTGTTCTCTGTCTAGTTCCTGCTGTGTTCTCTGTCTGTCTAGTTCCTTCTGTGTTCTCTGTCTGTCAAGTTCCTGCTGTGTTCTCTGTCTGTCAAGTTCCTGCTGTGTTCTCTGTCTGTCTAGTTCCTGCTGTGTTCTCTGTCTGTCAAGTTCCTGCTGTGTTCTCTGTCTGTCAAGTTCCTGCTGTGTTCTCTGTCTGTCTAGTTCCTTCTGTGTTCTCTCTCTGTCTTGTTCCTGCTGTGTTCTCTGTCTGTCAAGTTCCTCATGTGTTCTCTGTCTAGTTCCTGCTGTGTTCTCTGTCTGTCTAGTTCCTTCTGTGTTCTCTGTCTGTCAAGTTCCTGCTGTGTTCTCTGTCTGTCAAGTTCCTGCTGTGTTCTCTGTCTAGTTCCTGCTGTGTTCTCTGTCTGTCTAGTTCCTTCTGTGTTCTCTGTCTGTCAAGTTCCTGCTGTGTTCTCTGTCTGTCAAGTTCCTGCTGTGTTCTCTGTCTGTCTAGTTCCTGCTGTGTTCTCTGTCTGTCAAGTTCCTGCTGTGTTCTCTGTCTGTCAAGTTCCTGCTGTGTTCTCTGTCTGTCTAGTTCCTTCTGTGTTCTCTCTCTGTCTTGTTCCTGCTGTGTTCTCTGTCTGTCAAGTTCCTCATGTGTTCTCTGTCTAGTTCCTGCTGTGTTCTCTGTCTGTCTAGTTCCTTCTGTGTTCTCTGTCTCTCTAGTTCCTCCTGTGTTCTCTCTGTTTAATTTCTCCTGTGTTCTTCCTCTATCTAGTTCCTGCTGTGTTCTCCATACTGACCCTAGTTGACTGACGATTATTCCCAAGACAATAATATGCCTGGCACAAAACACGTCCCATAAGAATGTTGCAAGACATTCCTTGCAATTCCCAGACTGTTTTGATTCTGGAAATGACGATGAAAATCTTTGTGTTATGAGATCATCGGAGCGGAGGAGAGTGGCGGGAGTTCTACGAAACAGGTTTGTCGTCGATGGCGCAGCGGGCGATGTGCGCATCGCTTCTTTTCTCGGTTAAGCATCGTTGATTCTGGTTAGTAACTGGCTAGGGAGTCCTCGATAACCCTAACAGGTGTTCTGTTCTCGACAACGGTGTATAATACCAGTACGGTGTTGAAAACAGTTGTTTGATCCTATATATTGGAATAAGGGGCCTCGTAGCCTGGTGGATAGCGCGCAGGACTCGAAATTCTGTGGCGCGGGTTCGATTCCCGCACGAGGCAGAAACAAATGGGCAAAGTTTCTTTCACCCTGAATGCCCCTGTTACCTAGCAGTAAAATAGGTACCTGGGTGTTAGTCAGCTGTCACGGGCTGCTTCCTGGGGGTGGAGGCCTGGTCGAGGACCGGGCCGCGGGGACACTAAAGCCCCGAAATCATCTCAAGATAACCTCAAGATCACTGAGGACTGTGAGTTAGGGATGATTTCCGGTGTTAAACTGTTTATTTTCGTATGTCCAGAGTACTGGGGCCAGATTCACGAAGCAGTTACGCAAGCACTTACGAACCTGGGGCCAGATTCACGAAGTAGTTACGCCAGCACTTACGAACCTGGGAGCCAGATTCACGAAGCAGTTACGCAAGCACTTACGAACCTGGGGCCAGATTCACGAAGCAGTTACGCAAGCACTTACGAACCTGGGGCCAGATTCACGAAGCAGTTACCCAAGCACTTACGAACCTGGGGCCAGATTCACGAAGCAGTTACGCAAGCACTTACGAACCTGTCCATCTTTCCTCAATCTTTGGCGGCTTTGTTTACAATTATTAAACAGTTAATGAGTTCCGAAGCACCAGGAGGCTGTTTATAACAATAACAACAGTTGATTATGAAGTTTGCATGCTTGTAAACTATTTAATAAATGTAAACAAAGCCGTCAAAGTTTTAGGAAAGATGTACACGTTCGTAAGTACTTGCGTAACGGCTTCGTGAATCTGGCCCCTGGATTCCAGTCCTGTTTGGTCAGTTGACGTATTGTAGCATTCCAGGGTGTTATTGGGCTGTGTTGTTGATGATGCGTGCTGGGTGACTTTAGTAGGTCAAATCCTCCCTTCCCTCCTTACCCTGAGTACCCCCTGCCTTCCCATCCCCTGGTCTTTTTCCTGCCCCAAGCAGGCCTGGGGCAAGATCTAAGACCTCACTCTCCCACCCCACCTCCCCCTGAACCCCCTGGTAACTACCCCACAGGAGGATGAGCCTACCCAAGTAGCTCCTGCCCATGGAAACTCTTCCTACACCAGTGGGGAGTGAGGGTCAAAATGGATATAGGAAAGTGAGCATCATGGTAATGTACTCAAACATCGATTGGGTTACCAATAAAGCAAGTGAACTGGTGGAAAGAGCACAGGAAGAAAACTCAGATGTAATAGGACTCACAGAAACAAAACTGTCAGGAGTCATAACAGATGCTGTGTTTCCAAATGACTACTATATAGTAAGGAAAGAGAGGGAAGGAGGAGTGGCCCTGCTGATAAGGAAGGACTGGAGTTTTGATGAGAGGGAAATTCCGGGCTGTGACGGGTTCAGAGATTACATAACAGGAACTATAACAATGGGTGGACCCAAGATAATAGTGGCAGTCATTTACAACCCTCCCCTAAATGACAGAAGACCTAGACAGGAGTTTGATAGGAACAACATGGCAACCATTAATATAATAGAGAGAACAGCTTCAATTGCCTGCAGGAATGGCTCAAGACTCTTAATCATGGGCGATTTCAACCATGGAAAGATAGACTGGGAGAATGGGGACCCACATGGTGGTGCAGATACGTGGCGAGCTAAACTCTTGGAAGTGGCAACAAGGAACTTTCTGAGCCAACATGTCAAGGAACCCACAAGAGTGAGAGACAATGATGAATCAGCTAGACTCGACCTGATATTCACCCTGAATGAGTCAGAAATAATGGAAGTCAAATTTTAAGACCCCATAGGAATGAGTGACCACAGTGTACTGACATTTGAGTATCTGGTGGAGGTGGGGATAACCAATCCAAGGATGGGATTGGAAGGGAAAAGACTAAATTGCCGAAGAGGAAAATATGACGAGATGAGGAACTTCCTAAGGGGAATACCATGGGAAACAGAACTCAGAGACAAGACTGTACAGGATATGATGAATTATGTCACCTAGAAGTGCCAGGAAGCTGCAGACAGGTTTATCCCCGTCCAAAAGGAGAAAAATGAAAAGCAACAGATGAACCCATGGTTCAGTCAGGAATGTAAGATAGCGAAGTAATTGAGTAAAAGAACATGGAGAAACTACAGAAATAACAGAACACCGGAGAGCAGGGAGAGATACCAGAGGGCCAGAAATGAGTACATCAGAGTGAGGAGGGAAGCAGAGAGACAGTATGAAAATGACATTGCGAGTAAAGCCAAGACCCAACCAAAGCTGCTCCACAGCCATATCAGGAGGAAAACAGCAGTCAAGGAACAAGTGATGAAGCTGTGAAAAGGGGAGAACAGATATACAGGGAATGACAAGGAGATGTGTGAAGAACTCAACAAGAGGTTCCAGGAGGTCTTCACAATAGAACAAGGACTACATGAGGAGGCAAACCAACCAACCTTGGAGGAATTTGACCTCACCAGTGATGAGGTCAAAAGGAATCTGTTGGAGTTGAATGTGACAAAGGCTTTTGGGCCCGACAGAATCTCACCATGGATACTAAAAGAAGGTGCAGAAGCACTAAGTGTGCCACTCTCTATGGTGTATAACAGGTCACTGGAAACAGGAGACCTACCAGAAAGTTGGAAGACAGCTAACGTAATCCCAATATACAAAAAGGGTGACAGGCAAGAGGCACTGAACTACAGGCCAGTTTCCCTAACTTGTATACCATGCAAGGCGATGGAGAAGATCGTGAGGAAAAGGCTCGTAGAGCATCTGGAGGGAAATAACTTTGTAACGCACCACCGGCATGGGTTCAGAGATGGTAAATCGTGCCTCACAGGGTTAATAGAATTCTATGACCAGGCAACAAAAATTAGCCAAGAAAGAAAAGGATGGGCAGACTACATTTTCCTGGACTATCAGAAAGCCTTTGACACAGTACCCCATAAAAGATTGTTACAAAAGTTGGAGCAACAGGCAGGAGTAAAAGAGAAGGTGCTCCAGTGGATAACGGAGTACTTAAGCAACAGGAATCAGCGAGTAACTGTGAGGGGGAGAGATAGACATCAGAATGGTGAGATGTCATCAGTGGAGTCCCACAGGGCTCTGTATTTGGACCCATCCTGTTTATAATATATGTAAATTTATCTTTAATTTATCTTTAAATTTTCTTTAAGTTTATCATGCCCGAAACGCTTTGCGTAATAGTGGCTTTAGGCATTGTATGTACTAGCTCTACCTATAAGTCAACCAATCTTTGTAAAAATTTATTGTATGTATGTACCTTACCTAAATAAACATTTTATTTTATTTGATTTTATTTGATTTTATTTAAACTATCATCCAGAGGGTATAGACTCATTCCTCTCAATGTTTACTGATGATGCAAAAATTATGAGAAGAATCAAGACAGATGAAGATAGACAGAGACTACAGGACGACCTGGACAAACTGGAGGAATGGTCTAGAAAATGGCTGCTAAAGTTCAACTCAGGAAAGTGTAAAGTAATGAAATTAGGCGAAGGGAGCAGGAGGCTGAACACAAGGTACCATCTGGGAGGTGAAATCCTGCAAGAGTCAAATAGAGAGAAAGATCTGGGGGTTGATAGCACACCGAACCTGTCCCCAGAGGCCCATATCAAAAGGATATCATCAGCAGCATATGCTAGACTGGCCAACATAAGAACTGCCTTTCGAAACTTGTGTAAGGAATCGTTCAGGACTCTGTATACCACTTATGTAAGACCAATCCTGAAGTATGCAGCTCCAGCTTGGAGTCCATACAAAGTTAAACACAAGACAAAGTTAGAGAAGATTCAGCGGTATGCCATCAGACTTGTCCCCGAACTGAGAGGTATGAGTTACGAGGAAAGGCTAAAGGAGCTGAACCTCACGTCCCAGGGAAAACAGAAGACTAAGGGGAGACATGATAACCACCTACAAAATTGTCAGGGCAATTGACAGGGTGGACAAAAACTCTTCAGCACGGGTGGGATACGAACTAGGGGACACAGGTGGAAACTGAGTACCTAGATGAGCCACAGAGACGTTAGAAAGAATTTGTTCAGTGTCAGAGTAGTTAACAGATGGAATGTATTAGGCAGTGATGTGATGGAGGCTGACTCCATACACAGTTTCAAGTGTAGATATGATAGAGCCCAATAGGCTCAGGAACCTGTACACCAGTTGATTGACAGTTGAGAGGCGGGACCAAAGAGCCAGAGCTCAACCCCCGCAAGCACAACTAAGCGAGTACAAATAGGTGAGTACTTGCTGTGTCACTGTGACCTCCAATGACCCTGGAGTATAACTTCAGTTCCCAGCGAGGAGTGGATTACTTTGTTGTGACTGAAACAAATCCCTCACCCCCTGGGAGCCGGTCGGCCGAGCGGACAGCACGCTGGACTTGTGATCCTGTGGTCCTGGGTTCGATCCCAGGCGCCGGCGAGAAACAATGGGCAGAGTTTCTTTCACCCTATGCCCCTGTTACCTAGCAGTAAAATAGGTACCTGGGTGTTAGTCAGCTGTCACGGGCTGCTTCCTGGGGGGTGGAGGCCTGGTCGAGGACCGGGCCTCGGGGACACTAAAGCCCCGAAATCATCTCAAGATAACCTTAAGAAGAGATAAGAAGCCACTCCACCCTCACACACCCTCCACCCCCACCCACACACAAGGGGCCTGGTAGCCTCGTGGACAGCGCTCAGGACTCGTAATTCTGTGGCGCGGGTTCGATTCCCGCACGAGGCAGAAACAAATGGGCAAAGTTTCTTTCACCCTGAATGCCCCTGTTACCTAGCAGTAAATAGGTACCTCGGAGTTAGACAGCTGTCACGGGCTGCTTCCTGTGTGTGTGTGTGTGTGTGATGTGGAGAAAAAAAAATAGTAGTAGTAGAAGTTAGAAACAGTTGATTGACAGTTGAGAGGCGGGCCGAAAGAGCAAAGCTCAACCCCCGCAAACACAACTAGCTGAATACAACTAGGTGAATACAACTAGGTGAATACAACTAGGTGAATACACACAAACATCTTCCCCCCCCCCTTCCACTCCCTCATATATGCACATATATATATGTGTGTGTATGTATATATATATGTGTATAAAGTCTATATGGAAGCTGATCAGAATTACATTTCACCTTTGTAAATGCACATTAATGACACTATGTAAAAGACACATCTAACACTTTATGTAGGGCATACGTAAATCTGTGTATCTATGTATTTACGTATGTAGGTTAGCTTAGCATTTTAAAAGCACCGAATCACCTTCTGTGGTTGATCAATAAACCCTTGAACTATATGTTTAACACATCTCTAACCCTGTCCATGGAGGACAGAAGAAAATGTATATATGCTGGTTAGCATTGTAAATGTCCGGCCACGTCTGTGGTAGAAAATAATAATAATAAAAAAAACCCTTCCTCATATCCGCATAATCGAGCCCCCTCCACAGCCCCCACAGCCTCCCCCCGCACTTGTACATGTGGGCGGTGGGTTAGGGTGGGAGGGGGGGGGGGAGCCAAGCCCGAAAGTGAGTCACATCTTAGGATAGAGTTCTGAGTGTTCTCTCATAACTCTTAGAAGTCCCCCACACAGTCAACTCTTCCCGTTCCTTCACCTTAGGTCATTGTTACAAGGTAGAACTCATTCAGATTGAAGCAGTCTGCCTTCCTAAAGTTCCCCAACGTCAAGAAACTGACGCACTAAAGTGCCCTTATCCTAACCTACCAGAGGTCCCACAACAGAAAACGGGCCCAGGACGATGGGACTACAACGTCCTGTCACACCACATACAAAGATGATTAGTGAGGGAAACCAACACCCAGGGTTATCTTGAGGTTATCTTGAGATGATTTCGGGGCTTTAATGTCCCCGCGGCCCGGTCCTCGACCAGGCCTCCACCCCCAGGAAGCAGCCCGTGACAGCTGACTAATACCAAGGTACCTATTTTACTGCTAGGTAACAGGGACATAGGGTGAAAGAAACTCTGCCCATTGTTTCTCGCCGGCGCCTGGGATTGAACCCAGGACCACAGGATCACAAGTCCAGCGTGCTGTCCGCTCGGCCGACCGGCTCCACGTCGGTGATGAGGGTGATGAGGGTGATAGTACACTGCCCCAGGGGCCTGTACCGTGCCAGTAATATTACTGGCACGGTACAGTACCACTACTGGCACGGTACAGTACCACTACTGGCACGGTTACAGTACCACTACTGGCACGGTACAGTACCACTACTGGCACGGTACAGTACCACTACTGGCACGGTACAGTACCACTACTGGCACGGTACAGTACCACTACTGGCAAGGTACAGTACCACTACTGGCAAGGTACAGTACCACTACTGGCAAGGTACAGTACCACTACTGGCACGGTACAGTACCACTACTGGCAAGGTACAGTACCACTACTGGCACGGTACAGTACCACTACTGGCAAGGTACAGTACCACTACTGGCACGGTACAGTACCACTACTGGCACGGTACAGTACCACTACTGGCAAGGTACAGTAAACTACTAGCGCGGTATAGTGTACAATCAGCACGGTACAGTGTACAATCAACACGGTACAGTGTACAATCAACACGGTACAGTGTACCATCAACACGGTACAGTACCAATACCAGTACTGATGAGCACCAGTACCCGACCCTCATACCTGTAATTCCTGCTCCTTTAACACGATTCAGCACTCCTAGTACAGCAGGTCACTAACACGGTACAGCACCAGTACCTCAGACGGTACAACACCAGTACCTGTCACGGTACAGCACCAGTACCTCAGACGGTACACAGAGGACCCACACACACACCAACACAACTTGTGAGACTGAAATACACTACCACCCCCCACAAACCCCTCCCCCACACACACCTGGAGGTACGCCCCTCCTCCTACACCTGGACCTGATGGGGTGGGGGGGGGGGGGAGGTCAGGCAGGTGTGGGAGTTAGGGAAATGATGGAGGGAGGGGGTGTGGGGTTGTTTAGGGGTAGGGGACCCTTCTCGCTCCCACAGGGGAGGGGTTCCCCCTTCCTTTATCCTTTCAAGGCTAGTAGAGGGGGGATGGGGGTAGGGGATGGTCCGTGGGTAGGGGAAGCGGATAACTGTTTCCTTAACAAAAATTATTAAAATATAAGCCCTTATTCTAAGCAGTCGTTAGCTCTACAGCAGTTAGAGTCAATTTAACTGCATATGTTATAGTGGCTTTACAAGAATGTCAAAATATCTCTAATGTAATCTCACCAGCCCATTGAACCTTCTAGTAAATAAAATATTATAATTATTATTATTATTATTATTATTATTATTATTATTATTATTATTATTATTATTATTATTATTATTATTATTATTATTATTATTATGGCACAAATATATATCGTCAATTAGTTTATATTACGTAACTCGTCCTCGACTCAAATCCATTCCATCCAGCGGTCGACCCCACAGACGCATTCATAAACAGCGGGTTTGGCGGGTGGATGGAATTTTCTTTGGGTCTATATTCAGCCCGTCCTCCAAACAAAGACCCAAAAGTGATTCCATCCACCCGCCAAACCCTCAGCTGTTTATGAATGAAAAGCGGTTTACACACGACTCACAACTGCTGACGTTCGAACATATCCGGAACAAGTGCTTCACTGACGACTTGTGTTCGAACCACAACGCTGTAAATGCTTCACCCACGTACTACAAATACAAATAATCGCCAACAGAACCTAAACACCTAACCTAACCTATGCCTATTTATACACAATATGCTAATATATTATAATATTAATTTATACTTGAGAAAATTCCCGTTTTGAATGAACAGCATGTTAAAATTTATGAATGCGTCTGTGGGGTTGACCGCTGAATGTAATGTACTTGAGTCGAGGACGAGTTGCTATATTTTTTTTTTTTTTTTGAGATATATACAAGAGTTGTTACATTCTTGTAGAGCCACTAGTACGCGTAGCGTTTCGGGCAAGTCCTTAATCCTATGGTCCCTGGAATACGATCCCCTGCCGCGAAGAATAGTTTTTTCATCCAAGTACACATTTTACTGTTGCGTTAAACAGAGGCTACAGTTAAGGAATTGCGCCCAGTAAATCCTCCCCGGCCAGGATACGAACCCATGACAAAGCGCTCGCGGAACGCCAGGCGAGTGTCTTACCACTACACCACGGAGACTACATATTTGGAGGCCGGGCTGGTTTAGCTGCTAAAGTTGCAGCCCGTCCTCCAACATTATGTTTGTAACTCATTTTGAATATATGTATTTTTACCAGAATAAACATTTATATATTAATATTTAATTATTTATAAGAGACTTAACTTCAGCACTTAAATGCAATCGGAGCCTAAAATAAAAGTCTCAAACTATTGATGTTCTCCGACCCAACCACTTGGGGTGGACGGTAGAGCGACGGTCTCGCTTCATGCAGGTCGGCGTTCAATCCCCGACCGTCCACAAGTGGTTGGGCAACCATTCCTTTCCCCCCGTCCCATCCCAAATCCTGACCCCTTCCCAGTGCTATATAGTCGTAATGACTTGGCGCTTTCCCCTGAAAACTCCCCCTCTCAAAAATCAGATATTATTTAACTGAATTTACCTTAGTTTACCTGAGGGCCAGGTAAACTCGTGGCCTCGACGAGGACAGGAAGCCGGTGGCTTGTCAAAGGTCCCCCCATTTGTCCTTATGATTTTATCGAACGGAATCTTAAAATTCGGCTAAGTTTTGGCATTTACAACTTCGGCGGGTAGGCGGTTCCATGGGTTACGGCTTCAACGGGTAGGCTGTTCCATAGGTTACGGCTTCGACGGGTAGGCGGTTCCATGGGTTACGGCTTCAACGGGTAGGCGGTTCCATAGGTTACGGCTTCGACGGGTAGGCGGTTCCATGGGTTACGGCTTCAACGGGTAGGCGGTTCCATAGGTTACGGCTTCGACGGGTAGGCGGTTCCTTGGGTTACGGCTTCAACGGGTAAGCGGTTCCATAGGTTACGGCTTCGACGGGTAGGCGGTTCCATGGGTTACGGCTTCAACGGGTAGGTGGTTCCATAGGTTACGGCTTCGACGGGTAGGTGGTTCCATGGGTTACGGCTTCAACGGGTAAGCGGTTCCATAGGTTACGGCTTCGACGGGTAGGTGGTTCCATGGGTTACGGCTTCAACGGGTAAGCGGTTCCATAGGTTACGGCTTCGACTGGTAGGCGGTTCCATGGGTTACGGCTTCAACGGGTAAGCGGTTCCATAGGTTACGGCTTCGACGGGTAGGTGGTTCCATGGGTTACGGCTTCAACGGGTAAGCGGTTCCATAGGTTACGGCTTCGACTGGTAGGCGGTTCCATGGGTTACGGCTTCAACGGGTAAGCGGTTCCATAGGTTACGGCTTCGACGGGTAGGCGGTTCCATGGGTTACGGCTTCAACGGGTAGGTGGTTCCATAGGTTACGGCTTCGACGGGTAGGCGGTTCCATAGGTTACGGCTTCGACGGGTAGGCGGTTCCATAGGTTACGGCTTCGACGGGTAGGCGGTTCCATGGGTTAATAACCCTGTGGGTGAAGAAATAGCTCCTGTTCTCAGTCCAACATTGTGGCTTGTTGAGCTTGAACCCGTTGCTCCTTGTTTGTGTTACATCTGACCTTTTGAAGAAATTGTCCGGATCAACATCCTCCAAATTGATCAGTATTTTAAAAGTTTCAATAAGATTATCCGTGTCTTGTCTGGTTAGCAGATGAGCAACTGAAATTCAGTCTATTTGTCAATGTGAACACCAAGGAATTTCTTTTGTTTTTGAGATATATAGAAGAGTTGTTACATTCTTGTACAGCCACTAGTACGCGTAGCGTTTCGGGCAGGTCCCTGGAATACGATCCCCGCCGCGAAGATTTCCCATCAAATCTGCTCTCAATTTGAGTATTGTTGATTTTAAGTTAAATTTGATTGGTGGTCTTGCTTGCTAACATCATGTAATACTTTTTATGTCAATGATGAGTTGATTAGTAGTCAGCCATAAATGGACTTTTTTCAGTTAAGCATTTTCTGGATGTCTCCTTGCTGAGGATGAGCATAACAATCCCTGCTCTATAGAGTTATAGAGCTCTATAGAGCTCTTACCCTGCTCAGAGGCACATATATGTGCCTCTGAGGGGTCGGGCTCTGGCTCTGGTCTCCGGCAGGCCACTGATGATTCCCAAGGCTGCTGTGACTCACATGTGTACTCACCTAGTTCATCTAGTTGTGCTTGCTGCTTTGTCTATACCACCTGCTGGTATAGACACAGGGGTACCACCTGCTGGTATAGACACTGGGATACCACCTGCTGGTATAGACACAGGGGTACCACCTGCTGGTATAGACACAGGGGTACCACCTGCTGGTATAGACACAGGGGTACCACCTGCTGGTATAGACACAGGGGTACCACCTGCTGGTATAGACACAGGGGTACCACCTGCTGGTATAGACACAGGGGTACCACCTGCTGGTATAGACACAGGGGTACCACCTGCTGGTATAGACACAGGGGTACCACCTGCTGGTATCATACAGTGTTGTTCAGGAGGAACTTATCCCTCTGTATGGTACAATACAGTACTCACCTAGTTGTGCTTGCGGGGGTTGAGCTCTGGCTCTTTGTTCCCGCCTCTCAACCGTCAATCAACAGGTGTACAGGTTCCTGAGCCTAATTTGGCTCTATCATATCTACACTTGAAACTGTGTATGGAGTCAGCCTCCACCACATCACTGCCTAATGCATCCATCAATTGTGTTGAGCTGTGAGTGAGTTAGCTAGAGGGAGCTGCAGTTCGGACCCTCCAGGCAAAAATAGAAAATCGGAGAAACCACAGTTAAAATAATGCTTTAAATTACGTAAAAAAATCTACACTGACGAAGTCATTGATTAAAATTCTCAAGTCAGTATCTGTAGATAATGATGAGAGTGAGAACACATTCTACACTGTTCATATCTCATATGTATGTACTCTTGCATTAATAAAATGACTATTATTATGATTTTGAAGGCCTTGTCAACCACAGAATGTTTATTGACACAGAGATTACACTAACGTGATGCATCAAATGAACAAATCCAGTAAGTTCAGTAGAACTTCGGTTTCAACTCTTTATTTTTTAACCCTGTCGTAGCTCAGTCGATTAAGGCAGTGTCTGTGATGCTCCTGGACGCAGGTTCGAATCCTCGTCACGGCCCTTGTGGATTTGTTCAATGTTTATTGAAGCTGATAGAGATGAGAACAGATAACATAGTGATTACAGCAGATAAGATAATCCAGGATATGGTTTGTTAACTGATAAGGAAATTGCTTTGAGTGCTCTAGGTTGTCAAGGAAACATTATTCCTAAGGATGGTAACTTCAGTGGGTTATCTATTAAAATTTTCTTTTGGATGCTTCCAGCAGGTGTGTTTGCACCCTAAAACTGGCAACAGTAGTATTACTTGAGAGAACTGAGAAAAGCAGGAGAAAGGTCAGAAGCTGTCATTGCAATCAATCTTATATTGTTTCTGCTGTATTGTGCCTACCAATTTGTTGTCAACTACCATTTTTAAGCTGTCATTGCAATCAATCATAGCTACCTATGTGCTTTAATATACTGTACCTACAATTTTCTCTCATCTTTTTTTTTTTTTTTTTCATTTCATGTAATCTGTTATCATTTTTTTTGTCTATAAATTTTGCAAGTATTTACCTCCTTAAAATTTTCTTAGATTAAGGACCTGCCCGAAACGCTGCGCGTGCTAGTGGCTTTACAAGACTGTAATTACCATATTTGTATCCTCACATTCCTTATGTACATTCTTGTATATGCATAAATAAATAAATAAATAAGGTGGAAATGTTATTTTAAGAGAACTTAATGTCTGATTTTAAAGTCTGAGTAGCTTCTTATGAGGTTTCATCCTGACCCTCTGACAGATCTGGTTTGCTCGGGGGCTTGCCATAGAATCTGTCGAACCTAGACGCTTGAGCGGTGTAAAGCGAGTTCCATTTTTTCAGGGATTCTTAGGCGGTGCTTCTTATGCATCACGCGAGGACTTCCTGTTTGCTCCATTGCTTCCCAAGGACGTAGGCATGTGACAGCTCCCTGAGCCGGTCCGTCTTATTACCACAAGCTACACCTGCTTCAGAAAGCTTCCTGGCAATGCGTTAGTAATGAATAAATATGATATATTTACTCATTATAATGTTGGTGCTGAATGTACAACACGAAAAAACATAATTTTAATCTGAAAAAGTATCTTTTTATAAAGAAATTAGACGAAAATAAAGAGCTGGTGACGCCATATCAAGTCGACGATCCAAGCGTCGGTTAGGTTAGGTTAGGTTAGGTTTGGTTAGGTTAAGCTAGGTTAAGTCAGGTTAAGTCAGGTTAGGTTAGGTTAGGTTAGGTTAGGTAAGGTAAGGTTAGGTTAGGTTAGCCTAACCTAACATATCATATTTATTCATTACTAACGTATTGCCAGGAAGCTTTGTGAAGCTTGTGAAGCTTGTGGTAATTAAGACGGACCCCCATGAGCAGCTGCCTGAACTCTCTCCAGCCCTTACTGTGGTGGACAACTGACCCCGTATCCACATGACAGCCATCATGTGTGCTTCTGGTGCTGTGAAGCTGTTTTCGGATCAGCTGTGATGGCTTGGACTTGTGGTCAGTCTCCGGTGTGGCCACTTTGTTGTCTGCAATTTCCGCGGTTTTAATCAAGTTGCTCATCTCTCTCTTACGGGCTGAGGCAGTGGCTTTGTTCTTGGGTGTCGGCAGGCTGTGCTGGTGGTCCCGGGTTCAGATTTAATCAGCTCCTTAACCTTTCTTCTGCCTCCCTTCTTTCCTGAGGAGGTTGTCTCAGGTTATTCTGGCCACTGTAGCAGCATTCCAGCCTCTCTGTCAGGTGTTGTTACAGAGGAGTTCTGTCCCCATTGGTTGGCAGCAGTTTGGCAGGGATGGAGCTGCGCCTGCTGTTTATAATCACATTATCAGGGAACACACACTAGGGTGAAGGGACGACGACGTTTCGGTCCGTCCTGGACCATTCTCAAGTCGATCTAGGAATCGACTTGAGAATGGTCCAGGACGGACCGAAACATCGTCGTCCCTTCACCTTCTAGTGTGTGGTCTGGTCAACATACTTTAGCCACGTTATTGTGACTCCTCGCCTGCATATCAGGGAACATATGGTCTCGATTCATAGCAAATACATGGAGGTGATCTCCCTTGTGCACCCCCATAGTAGGTAGCAGAAGGGATCAGGAACTATACCCTCTCCTACCTGCGGCAACTCACAAGAACCCCCTTCCCTCCTCACCAAGGCAAGACTGCCTACTGACGAGGAAAGGGCAACACTAGCTAGCACTAGGGATGGCAACCCTAGGCATTCAGCTCCAAGCAAATTATCAAAGTCCACACAACAAGGGAGAAGAAATATTACATGCAGCTGAAACAATTATATATAAAATTAATTAGTACACAAGCAATGTGGTCCCGCAGGACAGTGTCCCAATTAAGTATTGCCTCCACTTACATGAAAATCTGGACTCGAAGCCGAGATGTAACCCAGAGTGCACCAGGATTAAGGCAGAGACCACCTGGGCGGCTGGTAACTAGAGAGTGGGTTACCATTTTCTGTTTTCATTTACCCTATACTATTTTATTGATAACATTCTTCCCGTGTTAAACTTTGAATTGATATTTTACTTTTCTTTGTTCTATGCATTTTGTGGTATTTTCCATTAGCTAGAACCTTGAATCCTCTGGTCCTTGTGGCTCTGAGGGGTGACCTAGCTTTGGCCAAAAGCCTTTAGGCTTTTTAAGATTTTCAAGGGTCTGGTGTACTCACCTATAGTTGTGTGTGTGAGGGTTGAGCTTCAGCTCTTCCGTCCTTGAATATCTTTGGGTGAAGGACATCCTGGTCCCCAATGACGATTTGGGTTCAGGATGTAGCAACCGAGTCACCGAAGTAAGTAAGTAATTATCAAAAGAAGGCACCAAACCGGGAAGGCTATGTAGCACCATCAAATGCGCAAAATAATCAGAGGGCGCTAAATATCACCAAGGATGCCAATACGAGAACAAAAACGCATAAGGCAAACGATATCAAAAGTATCCGAGTCACCAAGAATTCTATTGAGGGACAGGTGACCGCGAGGGGCGGTCGGAAAGCAAGACACACGCTCGTCCTGGAAGTCAGGACATTCAAGAAGGACATGCACGACCGTAAGAGGGACAATGCAACTAGGACAATAAGGAGCAGGGCGGCGCTCCATCAAGTGACCATGGGTTAAGCGAATATGGCCAATACGCAACCTCGCCAGAGCTGTTTCCCACCGCCGGTTACGGTGGAAGGAGGATGGCCACGAGGAAACACAACATTTAAGAGTACGTAGCTTGTTATCAGTAACAGACAACCAAGAAGCCTGCCAACGGGTAAGGACCGAGGAATGGATAACCGGGTAAAAGTCGGAATACGGAATGCCTTTACGAGAGATGGGACAAGAGCAGACAGCTTCCTTGGCGGCAGCATCCGCACGCTCATTTAAAGACGCACCAATATGGCTGGGAACCCAACAAAACTCAACCGACTTAAATTTACTGTGAACAAGAAACAGCCAATGCTGGATCTCGACAACTACTGGATGAACCGGATTAAAGGACCCGAGAGCCATGAGGGCACTACGAGAGTCAACAACAACTACAAAGGAAGACTGACAACGAGAAAGCAGGAGACGAAGAGCATAGAGAATAGCAGAAAGTTCCGCTGTAAAGATGCTAGTCTCCGGAGGTAAGCGACACATATAAGTGCGATCAGGAAAAACAACAGAGTAGCCAACACCGTCCGCCGACTTTGACCCATCGGTGAAGACAGAAACGGAGCGGGAGTGAGAAGAAAAGTGCTCAAGGAAAAGGCGTTTTAGAACCGTAGGAGGGGTAAAAGCTTTAGTGATACGAGTCAAGGAAGTACAAAACCGCGGAGAGGGACTCTCCATGGGGGCAAAGAAGGAACAACACGAGGAGAAACATTAGAAATACGAACAGAAAGAGAATCCTGGAGGCGAGATAACCGGACAGAAAGAGGGAGGTGGTGAAGAGGAACAGGAACCGCAGGAGGGGTAAAAGTTAAAGCACGACAGAGGCGAGAGGAAGGATGTTGCAAGGACCGCGCAAGATAGCGAAGACAGTAGCGATCACGGCGGTCCTGGAGAGACAGGAAGCCAGTGTCAACATACAAGCTAAGGACGGGAGTCGAACGAAAGGCACCAGAACTGAGGCGCAACCCAGTATGGTGCAAAGCATCAAGACGGCGAAGAGTAGAAGGAGAAGCAGACGAGTAAGCAGGGCAACCATAATCGAGCTTAGACAGGACGAGAGAGGAATGTAAAGCGAGGAGAGTGCACCTATCTGCCCCCAAAGAAGTATGGGACAAGACCCGAAGGAGGGTAAGGGCCTTAGAGCACTCAACACGGAGGTAAGAGATATGGGGAGACCAAGACAAACGAGTGTCAAGGAATAACCCCAAAAGCTTCGCGGAATCTTTGTATTCAAGGGGATGACCATAAAGTGACAAAGAAGGACGAAGAACAACCCGTTTCAGCGTAAAAGTCATGGCACAAGTCTTAGAAGTAGAGAACTTGAAGCCATGATCGGTGGCCCCCGAGTCACCGAAGATGCCCACTTTAATACAGCCCATTCAGCATGTGAAATATTAGGGTATGAATACCACATTTCAGGTAAATAACTACAATCCAATGTTTAATCATTTTTTGTCACAACAGACATTACATTAAAACTGAGTTGGAGTCTTGGGAAAGTCATTAAACATATTCAAAATAAAATGTTATGGTTTGTATTCATTTTGAATTGTTGCAGTTTTCATTCCCAAAATATGGGCCCTTGTACTTTAGAAAATGAGGTTTAAACGCCGGGGCTTAAGAAATAATATTAATTCATTCATTGTGTCGGGAGAGGTAGCCAATCTGTGCTTATACACGTCAGGCAGGAAATGTATATGTTTATCTCTCAGAATGTTCGGTAATACGTTTATTGTTTGTGATGTGTGTCTATGTATGTATTAACACGATATACTGAACGAGGCGAGAATAGCTTTAGCTACCTCATCCCTTTGTGTGTATTTTACCTCAATAAACTTGTTTCTATTTCAATTACACGTCAGGCTTATATCGAGGCTCCCCCACCTCCCTCGAGGTCAAATTACAGACCAAATCAAACCTGGATTTCCCAGGATACAACCCCACAAGCCGACTAACTCCTGAATACCTATTTACTGTACTGCTAGGTGGACAGAGGCATTAGGTAATAGGAAATGCGTAAAACCATTTCTGTCCCGCCTAAAACTCGAACCCGGAATTTTCTATTTTAAGTCGAGAACAAACCCGACTGTACTACTACAGGTATGCCACCAGACTGGTCCCGGAACTGAGAGGAATGAGCTACAAGAAAAGGCTATTAAGGGAGCTGAACCTCAACCCTAGAAAACAGAAGAGTATGGGGAGACATGATAACCACCTACAAAATTCTCAGGGGAATTGACAGGGTGGACAAAGACAAACTCTTCAGCACGGGTGGGACACGAACAAGGGGATACAGGTGGAAACTTAGTACCCAGATGAGCCACAGAGACGTTAGAAAGAACTTTTTCAGTGTCAGGGTAGTTAACAAATGGAAAGCATTAAGTAGTGTTGTGGTGGAGGCTGACTCCATACACAGTTTCAAATATAGATATGATAGAGCCCAATAGGCTCAGAAATCTGTACACCAGTTGATTGACAGTCGAGAGGCAAGACCAAAGAGCCAGAGCTCAACCCCCGCAAACACAACTAGGCGAGTACAGCAATCCGTCCTCGACTCAAGTCCATTGCATCCAGTGGTCGACCCCACAGACGCATTCATAAATTTTAACATGCTGTTCGTTCAAAACTGGAATGTTCTCAAATATAAATTAATATTATAATATATTAGCATATTGTGCATATATAGGCATAGGTTAGGTTAGGTGTTTAGGTTCTGTTGGCAATTATTTATATTTGCAGTACGTGGGCAAAGCATTTACAGCGTTGTGGTTCGAACAAAAGTCATCAGTGAAGCACTTGTTCCGGAACTGTTCGAACGTCAACAATTGAGAGTTGTTTATAAACCGGTTTTTCATTCAAAAACGGGGTTTGACGGGTGCATGGAATCACTTTTGGGTCTTTGTTTGGAGGACGGGCTGACCACAGCACGTCCTCATAAATCAACCCGTCCTCAGACAAAGTCCATTCAATCCAGCGGTCGACCTCAAAGATGCATTCATAAATTTCACCATGCTGTTCATTCAAAACAAATTGTTTTTCTCAAATATAAACTAATATTATTACATATTGTGCATATTTAGGCATTGGTTAGGTTAGGTTAAGGTTCTATTGGCGATTATTTGTATTTGTAGTACGTGAAGCATTTACAGTTGTAGTTCTAACAAAAGTCGTCAGCGAGGCACTTGTTCCAGAGGTGTTCGGATGTCATTAGGTATGAGTCATGTGTAAACTCATTTTCATTCATGAACAGGTTGGCGGGTGCATGGAATGAACTTTGGCCTTTGTTTATGAGGACGGACTGCATAAACAAAGGCCAAAGTACATTCCATGCACCCGCCAAACCCTGTTTATGAATGAAAAACTTTTTACAAACGATTTAACTGATGACATCCGAACACTTCCGGAAGAAGTACTTCGCTGACAACTTGTGTTCGAACCACAACGATGTAAATGCTTCACCCACGTACTACAAATATAAATAATTGCCAACAGAACCTTGACGGGAGACATCTCCCGTCATGCAGGGTGCAGTCGCACCTCCAGTATCAGCTCTTGATACTGGTAATGGCTCAAAAGGGCCACCACTTACGGGCTATTCATGCCCGTGCCACCTTTTGGGTGGCGTAATCTTCATCTATCAATCAATCAACAGAACCTAAACTCCTAACCTAACCAATGCCTAAATACACAATTTGCTAATATATAATAATTCATATTTGAGAAAATTCCCATTTTTGAATGAACCATGTTAAAATTTATGAACGAGTCTTTGGGGTCAACTGCTGGATGGAAAGGACTTGTATTGAGGATGGGTTGCCTATAGGACCCTAAATGTGCTTCGAGATGTAATGTCTTTACAGACAAGTTCTGGTCGTTGTGTCATACAATGTCGAAATGAAAATTTCACTTAAATTGACCTATAGAACATGGGAAATATTATTGTTTGAATAGTAACACTTATCATAATCCAAAAATGATTAACAATGTTCTTAGACGAATGAAACATTAGGAGAAAGAAACCGGCATGTCAATGCATTTTTCTAGTGTTCAAAAATGAAATAAATGCATCACACAAATGCCTCCTGATGGCACTGTATTGATGACAGTAACACTCATTCAGTAAGCAATTTGGTCTAGATTTGAGGCAGAATCAGAGAGGATTGCCTAGGTACCAGTCCCTAACTGTTTACCCAACAGTAATTGGGAAGTTGATTGCAAATCTATTGGCAGGTTGTATTTCTGAGAAAGCTAGTAGGTAAGGCTGATGCCTGGTAACAGGAGTCGGTAATAGTACTGCTCCTGTAATCACGTTTGTTTAATAAAATTCTCCAGTTGCAATGAATCTCTCACACCCAACAAATTAGGGTTGGTACCATATAGTTTGCCTAGTCGAGGTTGCACTGTACATTGTTGTTAAAATATCTGCTCCAATCTTCAAAAAAATTGCTTGTAAAATCTTGTTAATTATTTTAGGTGTAGTTTGGCAATGAAATCCCTCTGACGTAATCATTTCGTTTCCCGATGAAGCGGACACGTCCTCACCAAAGAAAGGGTAGGGGTGTTGCCACATGCATTTAACATTTTTTTTATTGAATTTGTAATGTTACTTCCGTTTTGTTTTATAGTGCAAGATTCATCGAGCTATCAATGGCATATTATAACTTTGAACAATAAATCATACTATTTTTGCTGTTGTAACACTGTACACATTACACACTAAATCTACATATTTTTGCAGTTGCAAACCACAACCTACACTGCACCAAGTTACAACTGCCTTCTCACTTTTCTCTCCACTTTATGATGTTCTTGCAGACCAAGACCAAACTCGTCTACCTTGAGGTTACCATGAGATGATTTCAGGGCTTAAGTGTCCCCACAGGCCGGCTGTCAACCAGGTCTCCTCATTGCTAGACTGGTCGACCAGGTCTTCTCGTTGCTAGACTGGTCAACCAGGCTGTTGGACGCAGCTGCTCATTGGGCCTTGGCATGACCCCAGACACCTAATGGACACACAAGGTAGTGTAGCATCACTGGCTTTTATAGGACAAGATGCTAACGAAGCAAAATGCAGAGCCAAGTACATAAATTTGTCGCTGAATCATTTAAGTCTTTTACAAGCATATATTTGTCCAGATTTTTATTAAATTACCTTCAAGTGAAAATACTGACACAGCTGCATGAATGGGTTGGGAGCTTGAGCCACATTCATCACCCATAGTTGCTCTCTTAATACTACTGGACAGCAGCCAAGGCAACATTTAAAGGCCTGAGGAAGCAGTTGCGAGCCTGACAGCTGAGTGGACCGCGCTTTGGATTCACAGTCCTGAGATTCCGGGTTTGATCCCCGGTGACAAACTCTGCCCGTTTGGAAACAAACGGGCAGAGTTTTTCACCCTGATGCCCGTTACCTAGCAGTAAATAGGTACCTGGGAGTTAAGACAGCTGCTGCGGGCTGCTTCCTAGGGGTATGTAACAAAAGGGAGGCCTGGTCGAGGACTGGGCCACGGGGACGTTAAGCCCCGAAATAAGCATTTGCATAAAAAAATTCTTTAATTTCCTACGTCTACATATTTGGAAATGAGTAGTTTGTTATATACAAGTGCTGATAGGGTTCTGGGAGTAGTTCTACTCCCCAAGCCCGGCCCGAGGCCAAGCATGACTAGCGAGAACTTGGTCCAACAAGCTATTGCTTGGAGTGGCCCGCAGGCCCACCACATAACTATGCCCTATAATTTGTTATTAAAACAAGAAATGCCATCTTGCATAGGTGAAATGTTTCATGCATCATAATGCCAAATAAAATGTAAAATTTGACCATTAAATATAAACCTTAAACGATAGGATTTTAAAATAATACAAAATACTTTAATAATGATTCTTATTCCCTTCGACACATTTTTAAAATAATGAATTAAAACAATAAATACCTGGTACATGGGGAAAACAGTTTTCTTTTTAACATATTAAAACACATTTCACTGGCTAAAATAAAGAATAAGTAGAGCCAAAAATTAAAAAATGACTATACAATGCTTTGATTAAAAGGAGATATTGATATGACATATTTCTATGTACGAATATAATGGAAGAAACAAATTTAACAAGAACATAAGACAAACCCAAAACTAATAGTCTTCAGCATTATACTGTGTATGTATATAAAAGATAACATAAAAAAATAACATCACAATATACCTAAGTTTGCTTGCCCCCCCCCCACATTAATATTTTCATCAAGTTGTATCGTACTTGCTGCATGATATACCATTTGATTGCCTACTTTTCAAGTATTAAAAAATACAACTGCTTTCTGGCAACATGTGTTCTCAAATCCCTCCATCACACACACACACACACACACACGTGTGAAACCACATACACACACACACACACACACGTGTGAAACCACATCCACACGCAACCCCCACACAAACACACATTCAAGTCCAAGATCTAACGGCTCGATTCGGCAGGCACAAACAGTAAACACACACCCACCACACACCCACCCAGGAAGTTAATGAACAAATGAATTACTTCACTAGTAGTAGTAGGCATCCTTCAGTCTCGGGAGACTATGGAGTTGCGCTCTGGTTGTCAATCCTGGTACTTCAATCCTGGTGCAGCGCCTGGTACTTCAATCCTGGTGCAGCGAATAACTTCACTAATACTTTAATATACTACTACTACTGTACTAGCTAAAACCAATAAGAGAATGAGAAAAACTTTCATGTTCTAACAATCCTCTCTCACAAAATGAACATGATTTCAAATACAAAATTCTTAATTCAGCAATTTATGCACTAAATATTTCCCCATCATTCACACTAGCACAATGTAAATAAATTAGGTTAATCATTAAGTAATGATGCCCAATCAAATGCTTTTAATACAATTAGTCTAGATAAACAAAATGCCATCAAGTGATACAGCTAAATGTGCATAAATTACCCTTTTAATTGCAGCATCAGAGAACACATTCACCATTCATTCTTCTACACACCTTAGTGTAATAACTGGAATGTACGAATATATAAAAACATCAATGCAGAGGGGAAAATGTAAGTCACACCGTAACGAAACTTGCAAGAATACGTAACATGCACAAAGATTGTCTCGGTGATAACGAAACTTGCACGAATACGTAACGTGCACAAAGATTGTCTCGGTGATAATGAAACTTGCACGAATACGTTACGTGCACAAAGATTGTCTTGGTGATATTATGGCACCTGTGAGTAACTCCGGCACTACAGTACACACTTCAGAAACACCGCAGCTCAATTACATTAAACCTGGTTTGCAGTTACATTTTGGATTTTTGGACTTCAGCACAAGTTATTTCAGCACATTATTGCATTTAACTTTGTATTATAGGTTCTGGTAAAATCATGATTATTACAAAGTTTCTAGATTAACAAATTTACATAAAATGGTAAATAAAAATTAAAACCTTTTTCAGTAACCAATACATCTACAATTACTGACACAGTAGTTTAAAACCTACGCTGCTGCAAATTGCACATATTAAAAATATTGTATTTTCCACTATTCTCAAGTATACCAAAAATACCTCTAAATTACAGCAAGGGAAACAAACCACACTTAATTTTTTTTGGTGGGGCGGGAAAGGCCGGGGGATGGGGCGGGAGAGGGGCAGGGCAGGGGAGGGGGCAGGGGAGGGGGCAGGGGAGGGGGCAGGGGAGGGGGCAGGGGAGGGGGCAGGGGAGGGGCGGGGTTACATTCACTGTTCCGAGTCTGATTTGATTAGTCTTAACCTGATGCTAAAGACTCTGCGTGTGGCTGCTGGGCTTATTCCGATGTCTCCTTCAGATCCTTCTGGTGCTTGGTAATGTGTGTCAAGAGATCAATCTGGGTCACAATACCAATGCACACTTCTTTCTCTATGACAGAGCCTTCCATATCTGCAAGTGTAACAATCAGTTCAATAAATGATACGACTTATCAGTAAATATGTTATGCAAGAAAAGGCAAACTCATGTTATTGTTCTGAAATACAGATAACCGATATGAAATATTTACTATAAACAATGCGTATTCTCATGTAAATGTTTGGTATTTTTCGTAACATTAAGTGTACCTATCTGCAGGGTGAAGAATTTATCATATATTTAACTCACTTCTATACATTTATATGGATGTAAAGAAGTTAATCAAGACCCAAGAAAACCTACGCTATAATATTTAATTGCTTACTATAAAATGAGCAAGTGTCATAACCTGCGATTATTGTCAAGTCCCAATTAGATCGTTTCTGCTGTTCGAACATTGCCAGACTTCTTCAGACAGAATAGCAGCACAGCTGAGCACCGACAGATGTATGTGCAATATACTGTAGATGTACACATTACATTGTAGACCCATAAACAGTACCCGAATCTAATAACTCAAAGGGAATGAAAGCTACTGATGACCCATAAGAAAGAGACGTTTCATTACATTCAATATTATTTCAAGTAGGGCACCCTTAGTAGCTTCCCAATGCTACATTACTATGGACACTCCAGAGGAGGCTGCCAAACCTAAAAAAAGGACAAAACACAGCCAGAGGGTGTAAAAAATGACAACTTGAGGAATCAGAACATCACCCAGAGCTAAACCGAGCCCATGGGAAAACACCATATAGGAAAATTAACGATTCTTCGCGGCAGGGGATCGTATTCCAGGGACCTGCCCGAAACGCTACGCGTACTAGTGGCTGTACAAGAATGTAACAACTCTTGTATATATCTAAGTTAAAGTCTGCAACACCTTACTGAACCAACATTACTTAACCAACCGTTAAGTAATCCAAACCATGCAGGCAAGCATGCAAGATCAGAAGCATACCTGTAGCAAAAAAAAAAAACAACCAAGAATCCAAGATTAAACCGAACCAAGTCCAAACCTGGAAAAAACCAACCAAGACCACTTCCAGTTCACCAGGAACCCGAACTTGACAAGCTGGGACAGGATAAAATCCCTGGCTTACAGACGCATGGACTCGCTGGGAGGCCAAACCAACCCGTTGTTGTGGCATGCCAAGATACAACCCCCCCCCCCCACCTTAAAAACATAACTGGGCTCCATTCACCTGGTCTCTAGGAGACTCGACCCGTGTACCCCATGCCAGTGAGGCCGAAGCTCATTTCAGGCGAATGGAATGTTTATTTCCATGGAGGAGTGGATGACATTTTATAACATTTTATTTTATATAGTGGATGACAGAAACCTCTGGAAGAATAAATCCGAGGAATCAAAAGGCACCAAGAAACAAACCCCAACTCTCACAGGGAGTGGGGATACAAAAACCCTGCACCCCCTATAACAGCAGACCCTTTGCATTAGGCACAAGAGCCCACAAATTATCAAATGGAATCCAAGGGGCCGATATCCGATTACCCCCATGCCCCCGGGGAACTACAGAAGAGGGGCCTGGAAAAGAGCCAATATTCACACTCACTGTACGAGATAAAAATGCAGAGTCTGCGGGCTTCAAAGGTCCAGGCAGACTGAAAAGAAGACCCAGAAGCCTCAGCTGGATCATCAGGCTTAACTGTCTCTGCTCCCAAATCAGAAGGGGTGAACCCTGGAGCTGACAAGAGCCACATCTCTAGCTAAACCATGCCCTGAAACCCTCAGACACTCTGGGGTCAGAAACAAAGGGAGAGGACCAGATGCAGGGCACACCACACCTGATGGGGAAGGAGGAAGAGAACAACTTTTGAATTAAAACACCACCAACTCAAATTCACTAACAACTGGGGCAATTCTGGGGCATCCAATCAGGTGCACAACCTAGACCGCTGCAAAACAGAAAACCTAAAGTGCAAAGTCGTCGTCGTTTGAAAACCCTTCAAGTCACCAGGAAGGTTTGTAAGGAGTCACGTGTGGAGTACAAGTGCTACACGACTCGGGTGTTGAAGGAGCCGCTGACTCAGCATACAGCATGGCTTCCCCCTCCCAGGCAAGTGTCCCTTTCTTCCTTCTCTGTGGGTGGCTAGTTTCAAGGAGCAAGAAGGGGCTTCTCACAGAAAAACAGCATTGAATGTAATGTAACACAAATTTCTGGGTGAACCACAGTGGCTCCCCGATTACCCCTCCAGGTCGTTGGGGGCGTCTGCCTTATAGAACTGAGGGTGGAGCAGCTAGCTACTTCCCTCCTTCCATAAAACAAGTGGGGGGAGGTGGGGCAAACAGGCCACCACTAGCTTCATAAATTTTCTATTACTTTTTTACATTGTTTGTGGAGTTCTTTAGGAGGTTCTCGAGGCTGCAGTCTTGTTTGAAGCTAGAAGTGGTTTGTTTTGTTTTGCCGACTTTCCAGGTGTCTCTTCCAGTGGGCGGCATAAATGAAAAACTTTACACAGTACATGTGTGTCATTGCTCTGGTCCCCGGTGGGCCCATAAATCTCTGCAACTTATGGGACCTATTACAGTAGTATGACACTATCAGAGATAGTGGCTTCATGGAAGCCACTATTGCTAGCCCAAAACTTGAAGTTTCATTGTACAGTACCATATTCAAGCCCCACCCCCACACACAGGCAGAGGAGGGGGGGGGGGGGGGTAGAGTAAGAGTGGAAGTGCCTTTAGTCATAGCTGCACTTCAGGAGTTAAAGATATACAATAATCTTGGCAGAACCGAACTATCTAAAGGGGAACCAGGCTGCTACTTTGGTAAATTTGGGAGTGTAGGATTGAGTTGTTTACAGTGTACAGGTATTTGTAAACACATTATGCCAAAACTAACAAATTACAATAGTGTAATCATCTGTAATCAAAAGTCAATAGTGTATCACCTGTTAGTTTTGGTGTTCAAACTTTGAGAAAGTTGTGCATTTTGTAACTAGACATTTTGGGCAGTTCACCACAATGGTGGGTTGATCTTTCTCAACAAGCTTGCCTGAGGAGGGCAACATATTTCCTTGCTCCCGGTGGATGGAGACAGTCACAGGAGCCTGGGGTATCTACTGTGGCCCTGGAATGCCTGAGCTGTGAAACCCAGGAAGCCCCTAAGGATGCCAACCCACAAACTATAATCATCTCTGGTCTACAATGCCTAACAACAAAAGCAAGCAGTTTTATCATACATGTATTTTAGGTTTAAAATACATCGAGGCCTTCTACAGCCAAAGAATAAGCAAATTAACTGCTTTTGAGGCATTCTACCAATAACAAAAGCCAGCATTGAACGTAATAAAATGCCTGTTTCTGCGAGTTCTTCAGTGACTCCTCATTGCGACATTCTGGATACCTCCAACCAATTCCTTTCACACTAGGCCACTGCGAGTCTTAAAAAGCCTACCACAAACCAGAGGCCAGACACCTGTGCCTCTGAGGGGAACGAGTAATAGACAATTCAATACTACTAACTGATGGAAAAAGCCACTGGAAAGCTGGAATGAACCAGATCAGACGACAGCAGGGTAAAATAAAATTAAAAACCTACGAAAAGCAAAAAGGAAAAACAATAAAATAGTATAGCGTAAAATTAAAACGCAGAAAACGGGGAAATCCAAAGGGCGACTTGTCTTTCTAGTTTCAGCTGACTGCTGCCAGGTGGTTGCCCTTGGCTACAGGCCAGTCTTAAGACACTGAAAGACCAAAAATAAAACTAAGATACCAGGAAGGGAAAGGGAAGGTCCAAGGAACCACTGAAGGATCAACCAGAACAAAGCATTTCATGACATTCAATGCGGGTTTCCTGGAAGGATTCTATCAGTGGCTCCCGGTTGTCGGCGATGAGTCACAATAACGTGGCTGAAGTATGTTGACCAGACCACACACTAGAAATTGAAGGGACGACGACGTTTCGGTCCGTCCTGGACCATTCTCACAATCGACTTGAGAATGGTCCAGGACGGACCGAAACGTCGTCGTCCCTTCAATTTCCCGGTTGTCATATCACACACAACAAAAACAAGGGAAAACACCTGGTGTGGAGGACAGAACAAGACCAAAACCCCCTCAAGATTTAGGAAGTGGAGCAAGAAACCAAGCCAAAGCCACAGACCCAGGGCAGTCCCAATAAAGTAATGAATTGCTAAGTCCGTTAGAATGCCACAACCTCTGAGCAAAGAATGCAGCCAATGGCATAAAAGCAAACAATGGACAAAACAACAAACCTGAACAACAGTAAACAAAACTTCCATTAATTTTTTTTAATGACCAAAAACAATAAATGATCTCCGAAATAAAATGCCAAGAACCCCCTCACCACTACTGCAGTAAGAAATGCCACCAGCACACACCAAGTGACCTAGGCCCAGGAAAAACAAAAACAGAACCCTGCCAGTAAACAACCTCGGCCAGGAAACAACCGGAGTAGGAAAGGAACCCGAAGAAATGCACAAAGCCCAAAACGAAAACAGGCCAGCCAAATGATAAGTGACTCGAGGCCACCCAGCCAAGGAATGATGACCAAGACAGAAGGATAGCACCCCTGGAGCATGTGGACATGCAAGGAGAGGAATGAAAAGATCGGTCACATGAATTCCGAACATACCTTGCACAGGTACAAGAAGAGAAGGTGAAGCAATTCTGGAGTGGACCCTGTGAAAAATGCAAGAACTACAGAATAACCACAGAGCAGCAAACCCGCTGCCTGCCACACAAAACGAAACTCGGCACCTTTCTGTTGAAAAATCCAAGGAACACAGGAAATAGGGTTCCCATCCCAAGGGAAGGCCAGAAAACTTGCAAAGAGCCACTAAACCCCTACTATAGACCCCATGAGGTCAAAAGCTCACAGCTAACAAACTCGTGGGACAAAACAAAACCGCCCAGAAACTAGTTTCCATGCAACCTCCGAACACCAACCAATAATTCAACAACAAAGGTGCAAGAGGAAGACAGCCAAGCTACATACAACAGCATGCACAAACTAAAGGCAAACAAGCTAAGGAATAGAAAGAGCCCTACTTCTTGAGGTTATCTCGAGATGATTTCGGGGCTTTAGTGTCCCCGCGGCCTGGTCCTCGACCAGGCCTCCACCCCCCAGGAAGCAGCCCGTGACAGCTGACTAACACCCAAGTACCTATTTTACTGCTACAGGGGCATAGGGTGAAAAAACTCTGCCCATTGTTTCTCGCCGGCGCCCGGGATCGAACCCGGGACCACAGGTTCACAAGTCCAGTGTGCTGTCCGCTAGGCCGACCGGCTCCCTACTTGACTACAACACCAAAATACCTTATCCAGTCTTGTACTGACACAGCTGCCACCACATGCCCTGGAAGCTGAAAGCAAAAACTAAAAAGTATTACCAAGGGGAGCCGGTCGGCCGAGCGGACAGCACGCTGGACTTGTGATCCTGTGGTCCCGGGTTTGATCCCGGGCGCCGGCGAGAAACAATGGGCAGAGTTTTTTCACCTTATGCCCCTGTTACCTAGCAGTAAAATAGGTACCTGGGTGTTAGTCAGCTGTCAGGGCTGTTTCCTGGGGGTGGAGGCCTGGTCGAGGACCGGGCCGCGGGGACACTATAGCCCTGAAATCATCTCAAGATAGAAGATTACAACAGAAAGAACTAGCTAAGCATGACCCTGCAACACAACTTGCCAGAAAATCAGCCAAGCAGCCTAGAAGCCTTTCAATGAAATGCCGTTCCAACAGATGAAGGAAAAGGAAATATAGGAGAGAACTCCTTTCTCTCCCTTCCCACAAAAAGAAAGGGGCCCTGGAGAAACACACAGGAAGCAAACATGGGGCCGTGCCTAAAGGGAACACTCTACAAATGGAACAAGGAAATTCCTCACATGTTCAAGATAAATCACGATTGTCGGTACTGAGGGACATCAAAATAGGATTGGACAGAAGCAGGCAGCTAACAGACAGAAAGTAGCCACCTAAAATGCCAAAAGAAAAAAGTCAAGGAAGAAGGCAGAGCAAAACAAAGGGACCAAGACAAAAACAGACTGCAGAGTCTGAAGGACCCTTTTGTAACACCATAAATGGTTGAATTTAATTTTTCACATATGAGATACATACAACATACATTCAATATTTCACACATGGTGCTGCCAATATCAGTTCACGGCACCTGTTGGCCAAATGGACAGCATACTAGATACATAGTCCTGCGGACCGTGGTTTGACCCCGGTGATAGCGAGACAGGACTCTCGGTGTTACCGACTGTCAGCCATACCACCCCCTCTCTTCTCTAACCACATTTTACTCAGACTTTGGCAAATTAAATTATAAAGTTGATGTATTTGGCATTTCCCAATTTTCATGCATGATTTTCAGGGGCAGACCACCGTAGTTGTTCTCAATTTCTTGTGTGGCGACTCAAATTCTGAATTAATGTAGATATTTGAACGTCAAGGGAAATGGTTAAATTATGTTATCCACACGATTGAATCATGAAAATATAATAATAATCACTTGACTTACTTTTAATTTGTCATTAATTCTGATCCCTTTTATCTTGAATTCATGTCTAATTATAATAGCTGGAATGGAGAGCACTCAGAAGTTTACTTACTAAAGACTCAGTCTTGTTAAACAATTATATGACTTACATGCTTGCAGTTGTTGCTTGTTACTTCATTTAATACTGCTCAACACGCAAGTTCCATTCCATGTCTTATAAATAACTCTTGAATGGATGGTGACAGCACTTTCTACTCTTCTATCCTTTCTATCTCTCATCTACTACCCATCTACCTACTCTATCCCATTCTCTCTCATTCTAAACTTTCCCTTTCTCCTGACTACTCTTCCTCACTCTCCACCTTCCCCCCCTCCCCACCCACTCTCTCTCTCTCTCCCCACCCTTCCAACTCACTCCCCCCACTCCCCTCTATGTATGTATGTATCTGTCTTTTTCAATTTTTCCGATACGTCATACCAAGCAGGAAAGGCAGAATGGAGGGAAAACTGAACAAATAGGAACCCACTAACTCTTGCAGACTTAATGCAGTCACAGACGAGAGAAATCCCAGACTGACAATGCCAAAGAAAAATGTGGGAAACTCAAGGCCTACCCACCTCCCCCAATCATGCTATGTAATAACACTTGAAAGATCTGAGCATCAAGAAGCTAAAAAGGAAGACCAGACCAAACTCCCACTGCATATCAAAGCCAAAGGGCAAACCATAAGAAAAAGTACCACAGGCATGCCCTTGCAACAAGAAGGCAAGGACTGAAAACCCTGAATGACTACTCTGAAATGGCAGGCACAGAACCATCAGGGGTAAATCCCTGTGACCACCAGGATTTTACCAGATTCTACAGTCATCCAGGCACAGGAAATGGCCACTGAGAACCAACCCGAACTTGGGAACAAGCAGCTGTAAAAAGCATGAAAGGCATACCATAAAAACCAAGCTTGTGGAAATCTGTGTTCCTCAAACATGTTTGAAAACCTCAGTCAGCATCCAACCACCAAATCTTGCAAAGGCATCGGAAAACTCATGCACTAGCTAGCGTTGGGCATCCTTCCAGAGGAGGCTAACCTCTTGGATACTGACATCCAAACCCATCAGGTAATCATTATGACATCCAAACCCATCATGATGCTTAGAGCACATTCAGCTTTAACCACTGTGATAAGCTTCATTTATTGTGACGGTTCCCCTTGTACGCCGAAAATCAAGTGTCTGCAATTTTTTTTTTTATCTTTGTAAAATGATAAGTTTCCACCGACAGACTTTTCTCGGTTGGCGCAGCACAGTGGTCAAGCATATTTTTTCTCAAAGTCCACACAACAAGGGAAGCATAAAAATCTTTCAGTGTAATGAAATGCCAGTTTCCGAGTAAGCTTCGGAGGCTGCTTTAAGCTAGCTCACCGATTGAATGCCATACTACCAGGTGCCATCAGTCACAGAATTCTATTGGCCTACTGGAGACCACCAACTAGAACCTGGCAGGAAGGTGAACCAGGAACCTGGCTCAAAGGTGCAGGAACCAATGGCCTATGAACACTTTACACTTAAAGTTAACCAAACTTGCCACCAATTGGGGAAAGCATCCAGAAAGATAGGCAAACCAAAAACAGACCACTGCATGGATTAAAAATGAGACCACAGCCCCAAAATGCCAAAAGAACTCCTTAACAATGACAACAAACCAACAAAGCTTGGTGAAGTTTTGCCCCACCCCCTCTCTTTTAGGGGGAGGAAGGAGGTGCACCGAGCCAGCACACTCGCCCACCCTCAGTTCAATGACGATGAGACACCGATACCCTGGAAGAGGGAGGACATCAGGAAGCATCCGGGGCTCACCCAGAAACTACCATTTCATTACATTCAATGCTGGCTTTCTGGAGGGGAACCCATCGGGTCCCTGAAGCCAACTACCCACAGAAGGACAAAAGAGGGCACTTACCAGGTGGTGGTAATACCCAAGTAGTACCCAAAGTATCAATCCAAAGACAAAACTTTCAACCACAACACACGACCCAAAAACAACAAGGCCACAGAGGACCAGGGACATTCACAAACTGCCTGGCTGCCATGACCCTGTCCGACCCCCAAAACCTCCATGCCCGAATATTGGCCCAAGACATTAGCGTAGACGGCCGTCAGAGCGGCACACTGATGGAAATCATGGGCATGAGGGTAGGCCGCAGGATGGCTATCATTGTGTCCAAGATTTCCGTAACAAACTAACAGTTATTACCCAGGGACAAAAATTGTGTTACATAGTGTAATGTACCTAATTAGTGACAACTTCTACCATGATAGGGAGGCACATGAAGAATCTTCCAAAAATATGTAAAATAACAATTAAAAAAAACCTAAAGCAAATGCTGAAAACTGGCCAATACTGTATATATTATTAACCCTTAAACTGCACAAAATGTCATGTGTGACATTGAACTCTGCTTTTAAAATTCTCTGAAACTCTTTCAAATGTTTTATGCATAATCTACTAGGCAAATGCTCCAACTTTGTCTAAATGATACCAGTGTGACTTGAAAAACAAGAAAATAAAAAATAATTATAAAATTGAATATTGAAAACTTCAGATTTTGAAATTGGCTGCAAAAATATAAAAATATCACCAACTGTTCATTTGGTGTTATTATGCTCTCAGAATAGCATATGATCTTCATTTTCATATATTTAGAATATAGGTTTTCAGTATAGTTTACTGTAAAAAAAAAAAAAGTCAATATGGCATTTGAAATATGCGCAAATTTAAACAAAAATTTATAACTCCAAACGTTTCGAGTTTATGAAAAATCAATTCTATAGGAATTGTAGAACAGACAGCTGTGCACACTTCATGTAAAAATGGTGAGAATCGGTCAGAAACTAGATTTTTGAATACTGAAGCAAGTTGAAATTCTAGTTATAGATATAATTGAAGTTATCGACAATGAATAAGGCGGTTCTAATTCATGAATTTACTTGTCTGTTGTAATAAACATTGTTTGCCATTCATACTCAAGTATGTGAAAGTTGTACGTCAATGTGTGTAGAAATTAAGTAAAGAAAAAAGAACCCCATCCAAATAAAAAAAAAAAAAAAATATATAGGGATAATTATAATGCTTTAGGGAATATATTTAGGGTATACTTTATGTAAGTAAAGTTTTAATCTGGTCCCTAATCATC
The DNA here is from genome assembly GCF_040958095.1 of Procambarus clarkii. Classification (NCBI taxonomy): domain Eukaryota; kingdom Metazoa; phylum Arthropoda; class Malacostraca; order Decapoda; family Cambaridae; genus Procambarus; species Procambarus clarkii. Next base: position 24,582,008 of record NC_091222.1, on the reverse strand, counting down.
AAAACAACCTAAAGAAACAAGGAAAATAGTTTGAAATCTGAAAAAAAAAAAAAAAATCAGGCAAAGAAAATTCAAAGTCCCAAGTTCTGAGAGTTGTGACCGATTTATTTGTCGACCAATTTAATTCTGGCTTCACATAGTTAGGGACGCGTATGCGTTCTCCAGGATGTAAACGTTAAAACAAATTCAAATAATAAACAAAGGATGGAAAAAAAACTAAAAACCTAAAAAAATATTTCTACCCAAAAAAATATTTTTTTTTGGACATATCTTGGTTATCTTGAGATGATTTCGGGGCTTTTTAGTGTCCCCGCGGCCCGGTCCTCGACCAGGCCTCCACCCCCAGGAAGCAGCCCATGACAGCTGACTAACACCCAGGTACTTATTTTACTGCTAGGTAACATTGTTGAAAGTAACTGATAACATTGGGCAATGTTATTAACAGTCTCCGTGGTGTAGTGGTAAGACACTCGCCTGGCGTTCCGCGAGCGCTATGTCATGGGTTCGTATCCTGGCCGGGGAGGATTTACTGGGCGCAATTCCTTAACTGTAGCCTCTGTTTAACGCAACAGTAAAATGTGTACTTGGATGAAAAAACGATTCTTCGCGGCAGGGGATTGTATTCCAGGGACCTGCCCGAAACGCTACGCGTACTAGTGGCTCTACAAGAATGTAACAACTCTTGTATATATCTCAAAAAAAAAAAAAAAAAAAGTATTTATATGATAACAAAACAGATCATAATAACATAATTACTCATTATTATTTGTGTCATTATGTACGACTCAGCAATGCTATAAAGGCACCAGCTGCATATCCACTTCGTGGACACGTTCTTACTACTATTCTTCTTCACACTTGTCGTAGCTCAGTCGATTAAGGCAGCGTCTGGGATGCTCCCGGACGCAGGTTCGAATCCTCGTCACGGCCCTTGTGGATTTGTTCCTTTACTATTCTTCTTCTTTGTGCATCAGACAGGTTATTACATCTCTATTATTGCATTATCCATCAGTTCCAGTTAATAGGAGCTGTTCTCTTTATCATCAAAACATTTTTTAAATATGTCTAAAATCAATTTCTGAAAATATTTTGATGAAAGTTTCATGAAGCTGAAGCCAATAAGTGAGATTTGTTTAACATTTTTAAGTAATGTTTACATAATTTGAATATTTTTCAAATTATACCCCATTCAATGTCACACATCATATGATGTTTTGAGCAATTTAAGGGTTAAAAACCATAAGTCCGAAATTCTTGACACATTCAGCATTTTATATTTCAAAACTATCAACAAAAAAATATAAAAAATAAACAAGTATGAAAATCTTGAGACCAGCGTCTTTTAATGCATTTTGAGACAATAAAAGACGAATAAAAAGTTAAAAGAAGCAAGATATTACAAGACTTGCAGAGAAGAAACCTTACCAGGGTGCCCCCTGCCTGTCCCAGGTGGAGTAGGAAAGGAGAAAAAAATATTATATAATTCTTGGGCTAAACACAATTATGTAATAATAGAAACATTGATTATTAAAACAACTAAAACGTCTCTGCATAAATACAGAATTTACAGAAAAAAAAACAGCTTAGCAAATTTTTTTCTTTCTAGGTATCTGACTGATGGTAATTCACGAAACATTTACTAAAATCAACCAAAGACTGCCAACAAAGAATTTCAAAATGAATCCAAAGAATTACTATCAGCAGCTGTTCAATTGCTGTTCAAAATTAACTCAAATCTTCAACCCTGATGAGCCAAACGAGCGCACACCTATCTAGTGATGGCATTACAACTAATTAAGAAAGCTAAGATGAGATGCCTTTTATCAGACCAGATTAATTTTCTCAAAGTGAAATTGAAATTCCTGGGCATGAGCTTGTCTTCTGCAGAAATGCTCAAGATTATCAGAATGCACAATACAGAAAGCATAGAAGCCGTTGCATTTTAAAGCAACGCCTTCTATTAAAAACTAAAGAGGATGTAAAACCACACTACAGTATATAGAATTTAGATAAGAATTTTTTTATGGTGTACAGTACTTTAAAAATAAATAAAAGAAAATGGTAATAAAATGTGTTTTTCTTCCTCAGTTTTACATGGGTTGGGCCTCAGTGGCTCCCTGTAGCTAGCCCCACACACAAGTCATTATAATATCAGTCCCAGGAGTCCTTAATAGCCTACTGCTGACTAGAGCCACAACCTGGATTCCTTTCCCTTCTTCACAGAGAGACAGGGACCAGGGGATTCTTTGCCATTACCCCCCACTATCTTATCTTGAGGTTATCTTGAGATGATTTCGGGGCTTTAGTGTCCCCGCGGCCCGGTCCTCGACCAGGCCTCCACCTCCAGGAAGCAGCCCGTGACAGCTGACTAACACCCAGGTACCTATTTTACTGCTAGGTAACAGGGGCATAGGGTGAAAGAAACTCTGCCCATTGTTTCTCGCCAGCGCCTGGGATCAAACCCAGGACCACAGGATCACAAGTCCAGCGTGCTGTCCGCTCAGTCGACGGGCTCACTAAAAAAACTTCCAAAAACTACTTCACCAATGATCCAACAGTAGTCTGTTCCAACCCTCTTTCGTTGCAGGAGACTACCAAGAGGTGACGACCACAGAGCTGCCATATCCCATGTTGACATTCCTTTGTTTAAATTCTAGGATGACAAACCAATGCACCTGGTAGGAAGGAGGAAATCCACACAGTCACTGCTGCCCAACCAGAATGAGGCATTCCATTACATTCAAAGCTGGTTTTCTGAAGGAGACAAACAGTGGCTCCCCGTAGCTAAATAATCACATAAAATAGAGATACTTACCATGGAGGAGAGTAATGCTCGCACCCATCTAAACTATTGGAACCGACTAAAGAGCCTAAATCTGTATTCCCTTGAGCGCAGGCGGGAGAGATACATAATAATCTATACGTGGAAAATAATTGAGGGGCTGGTCCCAAACCTGCACACAGACATAACATCACATGAGACCAGAAGACATGGCAGGATGTGCAGAATACCCCCGTTGAAAAGCAGAGGTACAACAGGTACTCAGGAAGAACTATGAACATCAGAGGCCCAAGACTGTTCAACATGCTTCCACTACACATAAGGGGCATAACTGGCCGACCCCTCACAATGTTCAAGAGAGAACTGGATAAGCACCTCCAAAGGATACCTGATCAACCAGGCTGTGACTCATACGTCAGGCTGCGAGCAGCCGCGTCCAACAGCCTAGTTGACCAGTCCAGCCACCAGGAGGCCTGGTCGATGGCAGGGACACTGAGCCCCGGAAGCACCTCAAGGTAACCCTCGAAGAGGCGACCAAGATGGGAAACCCAACCCGAAGCAACACGAGCCTAACAGGAACCAGGAACACTGCTAAGGTGAATTGCAAGGACTCTTTTAGACCTTCAAAACTCCCGGGGCTGGACATATCAGCCCAAGACATAGAAAACACCACTGTCTGAGCAGCAAACTTATGAACATCTTGGGGCCCAAAAGTAGACTACAGGCTAGACTTAATGACAATGCTATCAACCTGAGATAACAGAACTGAAACAGAAAAGCAAGGAGACAGGATCAACAAATAGCACAACCCATGAAGCAGTCCAGATGGTGGACAGGTAGCGACGAACCACAGCAACAACCCATGAAGCAGTCCAGATGGTGGACAGGTAGCGACGAACCACAGCAACAACCCATGAAGCAGTCCAGATGGTGGACAGGTAGCGACGAACCACAGCAACAACCCATGAAGCAGTCCAGATGGTGCACAGGTAGCGACGAACCACAGCAACAACCCATGAAGCAGTCCAGATGGTGGACAGGTAGCGACGAACCACAGCAACAACCCATGAAGCAGTCCAGGTGGTGCACAGGTAGCGACGAACCACAGCAACAACCCATGAAGCAGTCCAGATGGTGGACAGGTAGCGACGAACCACAGCAACAACCCATGAAGCAGTCCAGGTGGTGCACAGGTAGCGACGAACCACAGCAACAACCCATGAAGCAGTCCAGATGGTGGACAGGTAGCGACGAACCACAGCAACAACCCATGAAGCAGTCCAGATGGTGGACAGGTAGCGACGAACCACAGCAACAACCCATGAAGCAGTCCAGATGGTGGACAGGTAGCGACGAACCACAGCAACAACCCATGAAGCAGTCCAGGTGGTGGACAGGTAGCGACGAACCACAGCAATAACCCATGAAGCAGTCCAGATGGTGGACAGGTAGCGACGAACCACAGCAACAACCCATGAAGCAGTCCAGATGGTGGACAGGTAGCGACGAACCACAGCAACAACCCATGAAGCAGTCCAGATGGTGGACAGGTAGCGACGAACCACAGCAACAACCCATGAAGCAGTCCAGGTGGTGGACAGGTAGCGACGAACCACAGCAACAACCCATGAAGCAGTCCAGGTGGTGGACAGGTAGCGACGAACCACAGCAACAACCCATGAAGCAGTCCAGGTGGTGGACAGGTAGCGACGAACCACAGCAACAACCCATGAAGCAGTCCAGATGGTGGACAGGTAGCGATGAACCACAGCAACAACCCATGAAGCAGTCCAGGTGGTGGACAGGTAGCGACGAACCACAGCAACAACCCATGAAGCAGTCCAGATGGTGCACAGGTAGCGACGAACCACAGCAACAACCCATGAAGCAGTCCAGATGGTGGACAGGTAGCGACGAACCACAGCAACAACCCATGAAGCAGTCCAGGTGGTGGACAGGTAGCGACGAACCACAGCAACAACCCATGAAGCAGTCCAGATGGTGCACAGGTAGCGACGAACCACAGCAACAACCCATGAAGCAGTCCAGGTGGTGGACAGGTAGCGACGAACCACAGCAACAACCCATGAAGCAGTCCAGATGGTGCACAGGTAGCGACGAACCACAGCAACAACCCATGAAGCAGTCCAGATGGTGCACAGGTAGCGACGAACCACAGCAACAACCCATGAAGCAGTCCAGATGGTGGACAGGTAGCGACGAACCACAGCAACAACCCATGAAGCAGTCCAGATGGTGCACAGGTAGCGACGAACCACAGCAACAACCCATGAAGCAGTCCAGATGGTGCACAGGTAGCGACGAACCACAGCAACAACCCATGAAGCAGTCCAGATGGTGCACAGGTAGCGACGAACCACAGCAACCTGACAATAAATGATGCACCCCAGAGGAATGAACCATGAATCAATAATGAAAGGACTATGCCAGAAGACAACCGACTCATTCTTAACCAGAAAAAAATAAGGTTGAAGAAACACTTTCTGTCCACAAAAATGAAGAAACTGCCTCTAGAGCCAATTGAACATAACCCCAGATTCCAGAGGAGAGAATGAAGTTTCCCAACCAAACAACTGAAAGCGAGGGCCAACAAAAACAGAGCCTTGATAAAGGTATCTTCGACCAAAGGGGCAATCAAGAACACAATAGAGATGCAAGAAAAACCGATACACTGTACGATATCCAGAGACCAAGACGACTCTGGAGAAGAATGAGCAAGCTGGAGATGAAAACATACACGAGACATCTTAAAGAACAAAACCAGCAGAAATGAGAGACCACAGAAAAACTACTTAAAGAGCACCAAGAAACTTCATACTGCCACCGCGGCAAAGAAAACAAAAAAACAAAACAGAAAAAAAGACTCGTAAGAGACCAACAACTCGGACACTACTCATACAAATGATGACAGACACGTGTCAAAAACTTTGGATGTGATGATTGAAGAATAACTGATCAGGTGGAAGAGGCAGAGCCATGGAAAAATGTCTGGGTATGGACACCTGGTCAGAAGAGCTGGAAACGAAGGACCCAGATGGATCACTCTGCCTGTGAGGGTTCTCCATTTTGGACAAGACCTGGTGTAACAGCTGAACCAGAGGAAAGACAAGTGAACACCTATCTTCATCAGCCCAGTCAGAGGCATCCACTGTGATAGCCTCGCAAACACGGAAGGGGCCACATAGGATAGAAGCTACCTGTTCCCCACCAACATGAAAAAGGCCACTTCTGGTATCTTGAGGTCATCTTGAGACGATTTCGAAGCGTCCCCGCGACCCGGTCCTCGACCAGGCCTCCACCCCCAGGAAGCAGCTCGTGACAGCTGACCAACACCCAGGTACCTATTTTACTGCTAGGTAACAGGGGCATAGGGTGAAAGACACTCTGCCCATTGTTTCTCGCCGGCACCCGGGATCGAACCCGGGACCATAGGATCACAAGTCCAGCGTGCTGTCTGCTCGGCCGACCGGCTCCTCGGTCGGCTGGGAAGACAAAAGAATTACATAGCCAGTGGAAAGACGCATCATCAAAGGTTTACTCCATGCATATGGAATGCAACAGACTTTCAATGAGAAAGTTTGATATACTCTGCATGTGAACTACAGATAGAACCAAACTCCAAGCATCCAGAAGCTCAGCTTCTCGTAGTCTGTAGCAAATATATAAAGTAGTAATATACTTGCTCCAACTTCTCTGAAGTTTCATTGCAGGTAATTAGATGCGACTTAATTCCACATTACCTATGCCTGAAAATTCCACATTCCAAGAAGTTCTACACTAATCCCATATGTGCTAATTACAATTAATCTCTTCCCAAGTGTACAGGCATCACCGAGGATGCCGAGAGGTAACCTGCTAAATGTTGGTCAATTTGGCAAAATCAGGAGAAGCCTGTAATATAAGTCATCAAATCACAGTTCATCCACACGGGAGACATCTCCTGTCACGCAGGGTGCAGTCGCACCTCCACAGATCTCCAGTATCATCTATTGATACTGGTAATGGCTCAAAAGGGCCACCACTTACGGGCTATTCATGCCCGTGCCACCTTTTGGGTGGCTTATTCTTCATCAATCAGTTCATCATCAGTCCAACTCAAATAGTGGTTCAAAACCGATGCACCCAGAATCTTCGGCAACATTAACATCCACCAGCAACAATGAAACACGACGACTCTAGTTCCTACTCTCACAAGACACTTCAGCCTTGCTACAGAGCAGACAACCAGATTCTGGCCATATTCAAGCTCCACGCGTCTCTCGCCCTGCGCCCGAGCTCCGCGTGTCTCTTGCCCTGCACCTGAGCTCCGGGCATCTCTCGCCCCGCGCCCGAGCTAATTACCATGCATCCAAGCTCTCTATCACCGGCCTCACTCAAGCTCTGCTCCAAGCCTTGTCTCGGCTATCACGACATTATATCTACAACAACCGACAGATGTAACCAAGATTATATTAAATAAACATATAAAACCACCAAACTCTAACGAGTCTTGTCACCCAAGAACATATACTTAAACTAACGTTAGAAGTCCACCTCCAAAGGAGAATTTACCAGATATATCCCCCTGTGATTCAAGCAATGAACCACTTGGAAGCATTCAGAATGGAGCTGGAGCATGGTAATTACCTAAATTGTAGTTACAAAATGAGAGCTATGTTTGTGGTGATCCAATCACACCATTACTGTCATGATGCTTTCAAACTACTGATGCTCTTAGCATGCCGGTCGGCCGAGCGGACAGCACACTGGACTTGTGATCCTGTGGTCCCGGGTTCGATCCCAGGCGCCGGCGAGAAACAATGGGCAGAGTTTCTTTCACCCTATGCCCCTGTTACCTAGCAGTAAAAGAGGTACCTGGGTGTTAGTCAGCTGTCACGGGCTGCTTCCTGGGGGTGGAGGCCTGGTCGAGGACTGGGCCGCGGGGACACTAAAGCCCCGAAATCATCTCAAGATGACCTCAAGATATGCACCAACTTCTCACTTAACTTGTTCCAACCATCTCCCACACTGTTTCCAAAGGAGAACTTTCAACTATTTTTCTGGCACCATGGCTTCCTTAACTTGAATATATGACCTTTGGTTTTCTTAAGTTGCCAGTTTTAAGAATACCTTTGTCAATTTTATCAATTCCTGTTACTGTTTTGTACGTAGTGATTATAGTTCCTCCTTCCATCTTCTAGCTTTGGAAGCCTCTAGCCTCTTCTTGCAGCTCATGTTTATAAGGAAGCCATTTTGTAGCATGTCTAAACTTTTTTCCAGCTTACCGACATGGTTAAAATAAGGGTAGCATACAACCAATGTATATTCCAATTTTGGGCCCGCCAATCTTCTGTATTTTTTTTTATAATATTTCCCCATCCATGTATATAACAGCAATTCTGAAGTTGGAAAGCGACACACATGGTCCTCTGGTCACAGTCAACTACCCATAACCAGCCCTATCTTCTTATCTTGAGATGATTTCGGGGGTTAGCGTCCCTGCAGCCCGCAGCAGGTGTCTAACTACCAGGTACCTATTTACTGCTAGGTGAACAAGGGCATCAGGGTGAGAAAAACTGCCCATTTGTTTCTGCCTCTGCCGGGGATCGAACCCGGAACCTCAGGACAACGAATTCAAAGCGCTGTCCACTCAGCTGTCAGGGCCCCTAGCGGACAATATGACGAGAACAAGCACAACCCCCAGCATGAACCAACACCATACTGGCATGCTAATTAAGCCAAGAAGATCACTACCACCACCTGAAGGAGAAGAGTGACCAACTTGGGCATTACTTTTCAAGTCACAACTGCAGGCAACCAGGCCACAATTCCTGGCACAGAAACCCAGAACTCCAAGCCACCATGGAGTTGATCCGAGAACCACTCAAATGCTGCAAGCCAAAGATTGCCTCTGTGATCCTCCATGGCCTAGGTCCAGAGAGCAAAGGTAATCTCCTATGGCACCGCCCCACTTTCTCATCCCAGAGTAGGATTAGAATAAATGGACAAGCTTCAAGTGGCACGAACAAGGCACCAATCGGGAACACCCGAAAAATTGAACTCGCCTCCGGTCCTGTGACACACATTGCAGACCTCAGGGTAGAAGGTATCACTCATCCAACAGGTGGAATGATGGAGGCAGTAAGAATAGCTAGCATGTAACAAAACCAGCGTGCATCCCTTAAATTCGTACCCAGCTAATGCGGAATTGGCAGGTCAGTCACTCCCAAACCACAGTAAAGACTGGATGTTTACCTGGCTCTGAAGGTGAAAACCAAGCAAGGACAACAGGTGTAAGAGCTGCTCACTAAGAAGAACAGACATCGAACACACTAAAACAATGCAAACTCCTTCACATCCCAAAGATGACTCAAACTGCCCTCAACTGAGAGCCTCGGAGGAGTCATAGATCTGTGCACTACCCAAGGTAAAGCATCCTTCACAGGAGGCTGGCACTCTCGGAGACACACACACACGAACCCACATGGGAAGGTAACTCAGACAGGGCAGGGACAACACCAGTGAGTGCCCAGGAAAGGTAACCCTATGCCTATATAGCTCAAGAGAACATTTTCTTCAGGTCACATAATAAGTGAGGCTCGTTAAGACATGCAGGGGACAGTTTAAAGGATGGTTAACACTTAGAGAAAAAAACAAGACTAAGGACCAAGGCGATTTTAGTAGCAGTAGTGAATAGTAGCATACCAGGCAAATGACTGATTGGACCAGCTGATCTATCACTTGGTGCTGCCACCTGCGACATCAGGGGGTAGACGTTACTAATGGGTGACTAACCTAATTACTGTGCAGACCATTTTCAAGAGTTGTTTAGATTTGCCTCACTTTTGTCTGCTTTGTTTTGCTCTTAACTTTCTGATGGCTTATTTCTTAAGATGATCAAGAGTCCCCACTCTGTACCACTGTGAGGGGTCCAGATATTCTCCTCTGGTCCCCAGTAGATTTTAACAACTCGAAAGTAATGAGTTGAATTACGTGGAGTCAATCAGGCAGCTAACAACAGGGAAGCCACTATGGAGCCCTCCCAGAAAAACAACACAACAAATCCACTAAAAGTATGTTGACCAGACCACACACTAGAAGTTGAAGGGACGACGACGTTTCGGTCCGTCCTGGACCATTCTTAAGTCGATTGTCACAATCGACTTGAGAATGGTCCAGGACGGACCGAAACGTCGTCGTCCCTTCAACTTCTAGTGTGTGGTCTGGTCAACATACTTCAGCCACGTTATTGTGACTCATCGCCTGCAAATCCACTAAAATATATATATGAAAACAAATTCTTATCACTAGTTTGACATCAGGGTTTATGGGAAATAACACACATCTGCAGATGTTTTCAACGACAAGCAAGTGAGTGAGTGCAGACTCAAGTGCTGTATTAATGAAATATGTACTTACAGAGACGCTGGGTGTGAACAACAAGAGCGAAGTGGTCACGATCTAGGATACGAGATAACTTGGCCAACGTCGTATCCAACTTTATCTTACGGAACTGTGAATACAGAGAATGTTCCACAGGGCTCGACCCTTCAATCTTTGACGACACCATTTTGGCCATGAGGGAACCTAGGGTCACAACTCCCTGAATCATCCTGAAATACAAAATACAGGAATGGTTTAACAATGTTGCTAATGAAATGATGATTGAATTTTGAAAACATTTGGAATCGTCTCATTATACATAAATTTAAATTCTAAAGGCAACAAATATATGCTCAAGGTAATATCCCTGGAAACAAACCGTAACTGTCTATTTTCCGCTTGTTACAACTTGTAATAAAGTTGTTACATCTTGGCTTAACGTGTTTATGACGTATTAGAACGTTGTTATAACTTGCTATATTGGTTGTTATAACTGGTTAGGAAGTGTTAAAACTTGTTTGAACATTGTACCAACATCGTAGTTTCGATGTGTGTTTGGCGGGATCTGTTTGCATACACACAGAAATCAATTGCGTGATACAGTGGTACCTCGGAATGCGATTGTCCCTGTATGCGAGATTTTCGGAAGGCGAGGTGGATTTACTCCAAAAATTTGTCTCGGAAGGCGATGGTTACTTCGGGAGTCGAGTTTGAACGCGAGTTTGTTGATACGCGTACAGCCGACCTAGCGCGTGGTCGTTCGGCGATCGTCGCCCCTCTGCCCCGCTGCCCCTCAGTTCACCATTGTCTCGCGCGCAGTGACTACCCCCACATCAATTCTTGTCGTGAATTTTCAGTGTTTTGTTGGATTTTTGGTGATTTGTCTATACAATTTGTTATTATATATCTCACCATGAGTCCCAAGAAAGCCAGTGGTAAGGATAAAGGCCAGAAAGCTCATGTGAGGATGACAATAGAGCAGAAACAAGAGATCATTCGAAAGCATGAGAACGGTACACGTGTTGTTGATCTTTGTAGGCAGTACAACAAAGCGACATCAACAATATGCACTATACTTAAGAAGAAAGATAAGATTATGAGTGCTAATGTGGCAAAAGGAGTAAGAACATTAACGACACAAAGACCACAAATACTTGAAGAAGTGGAAAAGTTGTTATTAATTTGGATACACGACAAGGAGTTGAGGGGTGATAGTGTTTCGGAGGCCATTATTTCTGAGAAAGCCAGGGTGTTGCACGAAGACCTTCTAAAGAAGACCCCTGCAACGAGTGATGCAGAAAAGAAAGAGTTTAAGGCAAGCAGGGGCTGGTTTGAAAAATTTAGAAAGAGAAGTGGTATCCATAGTGTTACAAGGCATGGGGAGGCAGCCAGCTCAGACAAACCAGCCGCTGGACGATTTATTGACGAATTTAAAGAGTTTGCAGAGGCTGAGGGATACCTACCGCAACAAGTGTTTAATTGTGACGAAACAGGACTGTTTTGGAAAAGAATGCCTAAGAGGACATACATTACCAAGGAGGAAAAATCCTTGCCTGGACACAAGCCTATGAAAGATAGGTTTACGCTTGTGCTGTGTTCAAATGCGAGTGGCGATTTAAAAATTAAACCCTTGCTAGTGTATCATTCTGAAAATCCAAGGGTTTTCAAACAGTATAATGTGCAGAAAACCCGTTTGTCTGTGATGTGGAAGTCTAATAAAAAAGCATGGGTGACTAGGCTTATTTTTTTGGAGTGGGTGAATGAAGTGCTGTGCCCTGCCATAGAAAAATATCTGCAGGAGAAACAATTGCCACTCAGAGCCGTGCTTCTCCTTGACAATGCTCCTGCTCATCCTCCAGGCTTGGAAGATGATTTGATGCCTCAATGCAATAAATTCCTCACAGTTAAATTCCTTCCTCCTAACACCACTCCTCTAATTCAGCCTATGGACCAGAAAATCATAGCGAATTTTAAGAAACTGTATGAAAGGGCACTTTTCCGGAAATGTTTTGAAGTGACTGAAGCCACAAACCTCACCCTCAAAGAGTTCTGGAGAGAGCATTTTAACATTTTTAGTGCTTTAAAACTCGTTGACAAAGCCTGGCAAGAAGTGACTCAAAGAACCCTGATCTCTGGCTGGAGAAAATTGTGGCCTGAAGGTGTGAGAGAACTAGACTTTGAGGGGTTTGAGCCTATAAATGATGCGCCTATTGTTGAGGAAATTGTTAGTCTAGGCCAGAAAATGGGCTTGGAATTGGATGGTGATGATGTGGAGGAGTTGGTGGAAGAACACAACGAAGAACTGACCACCGAAGAACTCCTAGCCCTTCAACAGGAACAGGAAGCCAACACAGCAGCGAATGATTCTGCAGTGGAGGAGGAGGTGGTGGCAACAGCACCAGCGAATGTCCCTTCTGCAGTAATGAAGAAGGCGTGTCAGATGTGGGAAGAGATTCAAACAACTATTGAACACACTCACCCAGACAAAACTGTAGTAGGCCGTTGTCTTAATCTTTTCAATGACACTGTGATGCCTTACTACAGAGAGAGCTTGCGAAGAAGGGAAAAGCAAGCTTCCATGGACAAATTTGTGGTGAGGAAATCGAGCAGTGAGCCTCAACCAGGACCTAGTGGCACTCAGGTTAAACGTCCCAGGGAGAGCACACCAGAAAGGTCCTCACTGCCTGATGTGATTATGGAAGGGGACTCCCCTTCCAAACAGTAACTCCTCTCCTCCTCCCCCCTCCTCACCATCTTCCATACGCCTACAGCACTCGACAGTAAGGTAAGTAATAACTGGAACATACTTTTGTAGGTTTATTTAGATGAATTAGGTATAAAAATTTAGTTTGATGTGGGGTTTTTGGGGTAGTCAGGAACGGATTAATTCATTTCCCTTTATTTCTTATGGGGAAATTAACTTCGGAATGCGAGTTTTCGGAAGGCGAGGCGTCTCCAGGAACGGATTAAAATCGTATTCTGAGGTATGCCTGTATATCAAATGAATAAATCCACGAGGGCCGTGATGAAGGTTTGAACTTACGTCCGGGATGATCCCAGACGCTACCTCAGTCGACCGAGTCAAGACATGGTCAAAAGAATTGCAACTAGGATTGCTACTGCTCTCACACGGATCCCGCAGCCTCTCCGAGACACAAACCAGGGTTTTATACAATTCCCCACTGCACTCTGGCTCTGTCAACACGCTATTCTACCTCTTCGCCCTTACTTCAATACACACAAATCACAATAGCGTGATATTGATCATCGTCTGGGATCAACCTAGACATAAGTAGATTTAATCCCTTTGTGGATTTATTCAATATTTGTTTGAGTTAATTACTGTGTTAATTACTGCCTTAAGCAGGAAAGACATGTTTACCTCTAATAATGCTCAGCATTTATCACACACTGATTAAGCAGCCTCTTTGACCAACAGTCTAGCAGCAGCTCCTGCTACTTCTAGGGTGATGGTAGAAGAGACTGGTAAGGAGTTGAAAAAAAATCAGTCGATTGACAGTTGAGAGGCAGGCCCAAAGAGCCAGAGCTCAACCCCCGCAGGCACAACTAGATGGTTACACAGGGTGTAGGGTGTGTGCTCGTGAGGTAAATACCCAAGTGTAATTACAGGATGAGAGCTACGCTCGTGGTGTCCCGTCTTCCCAGCACTCTTGTCATATAACACTTTGAAATTACTATAAATTTCAGGAACATGTTCCCTCTCTCCTTATCCTTCACTACCTCTTTCTCTAGTGATTTTGTTGGTTTGCCTTTTTGTACCATTTTACTGGCTTGCCTACCCCTATCACTTAGTATAAATTGATTTCTTCTTCGTTCCTGCTATCATTTACACGTTTTGCCTTGAGGTTTAGTTTTAGCTTCTCTGTCTTTTGAAAGATCTCATCTCAATGACCAGAATTTCCCTTCCTCATCACTTTGTAATTTCCTAACATTCCTTAGTACTTCTTCCATCTGTTTAGCACTGCTCAGGGTGAGCCTAAAGGGTCAATCTTTCCTTTTTTCATACCTGCCAATTCTCCTGTAGTTACAGACATTCTCTTTGGTTGTAAGACCTTCCACTAGCCCAACAATTTTATCTACTACTTTCTCTTCTACGGATCTTTCTGACCTAAATGTTATCTCCTTTTCTTTGCAACCAAATATTAATAGGGACTTACTACGATCGACTGTTTTGCACCAATTTGGGTTAGATACCAATTCCTTCTGACTTCCCGCCTAATGTTTTGTCATGGTTGCTGCAGTGTTTAGCTTCCTTCACTGTTTTAGTTTGTTTTACTTCGCATGTACCTTCTGGGAAGTTCTACTGTTTTATGTTGATCTTGGATACTAATGCTCCCCTCACTGTAATAACCGCTCTTGTTTCAATAATACGAGTATACCAGATTCTGGGCCTTGTGTTCAGGAGGCCTACACAAGTCCAAAGGCCTACTAGTTTGGTGGATGGCAGAGGTACAGCACTAGTTTAGTTACTATGAAATTTGTTTGGGTCACTATTTTGAATAATATAGATGGAAAGAACACAATATTGCCTCGGTGGGAATAAAACATTACAGAGGGTGGCACAGCAAGGCTATTCAAGTCTTCCACTGACTACACAGTATAACAAAAGGAAAGAATTGAATAGGCTTACTTGGTTCAAATCTATGACCTCTTGTCCTTGAAGTTCCAGGTCTCGGGAATTCTTCCCTATCAATATGATTGATTCCCGTTACTATTACTTAGTGGGAACTCCACACTTTTAAGGCAAAATATAAAATAGCTGATCTAATGTTTCTGAGTTGATGATGATGATGTTTAAGATTCGCTACCTGGAACAAAAAGTCCCAAGTAGCACGGGCTATGGTGAGCCCGTAGTGGTATTTCTGAGAATGCTAAACAAATAGTTAACAGGATTTCTTACCCTTCTTGGTCAACAACAGGCAACTGGTCATATCCCTCACGTTGCATGATGGCAATGGCATCCTGACACGAGATGGATGGTAGCACTGTTAAAGGTGCTGATAAGGGCAGTGATGATACCTTCAGGGAAGACCACCTGTTGTCACAAGAGAAGATAAAAAGAACTTTAATAAATATATTGTACCTGTGACAAAATTAGTATTAAAGGCAATGAAACACTTCTGTCTTGGGGGGTACCTCGGTGTCTAGTTTTAACTAGCTGCACCGAGATACCTCCACACCTAGGGGAATATAACTAGGAGAGTACACCTTGACAGGCTTCAGGAGTGGACAGAAAAATGGCTGCTGGAAGTCAATCAAAATAAATAATGAAAATGAGTAAGGGGGAGAGGAGAACTGTATCAACCACCAGCACAAGGGGTAAGGCAATTATAGGAAACAAGAGAAAGACCCAAGATTTAGACATTCCCAACATTAACACCAGATACTCCAGTAAACAGGACAACAACAGTAGCAGATTATTGACATAATCTGTCAATTTTGACCAGACCACACACTAGAAGTTGAAGGGACGACGACGTTTCGGTCCGTCCTGGACCATTCTCAAGTTGATTGTATTGACTTGATCGACTTGAGAATGGTCGGACCGAAACGTCGTCGTCCCTTCAACTTCTAGTGTGTGGTCTGGTCAACATACTTCAGCCACGTTATTGTGACTCATCGCCTGCATAATCTGTCAAGCCTGGCCTCAGGCCGGGCTCGGGGAGTAGAACAACTCCCAGAACCCTCTCCAGGTATATGGGAAGTTAGCAAACAAAAATATCATTGAAGAATCTGAACGAGGAGGCGCTTAAGTCCACACACACTTCCTATGCAAGATCATTACTCGAGTATACTTCACCAGCATGCAACACATGCCTTATGAAACAAACTTGATAAATTACACAGGTTTGAGATTAGTACCAGATTGAGAGGCCTCGGCTATGACAACAGGTTGAGGGAACTTGCCCTCACAACTCTGAGGAGAGAAGAAACAGATGGGATATGATTATTACATAAAAGATCCTGAGGGAAATGAACTAAATGAAAAGAGGAAGTTATTGAAATTAGAGAGATGTAAGACAAGGGCCCATCAGAGCAAGCTGGTCAAACAATCGAGTCAATGGGATGTGACAGATCTCGTTCTCCTGTCTGGGTGGTCGGCAAGATGAACGCACTGAAGGACGAGGTTGACATTTCAAGCCAATTCCATCCACACTGTTAAGAGAAACTATGATAATGTTAATGTTGAGAGGTAATTTTGAGAGTTGGATATAAACAGCTAGGAGGCAGGGGCATAAACCCATATAATGAAATATGTCTTTCTGGTAGAGCCACAGTTGTTCCCTTAAGTTGTTTCACTGAGAGTGCTACATTCTAATGCATCACTTAAGTCGCAAGAGTTCTATTTAGCCATTCGGGGACCAGAGAAAACTTGAGTCCCTCCTCAAGGGCGCAGGGAGCAAGTGATAATCTGTCACCCCACCGGGTAAACATTTAAAAAGTCAGTAAACCTTTACAGAAAACAAAGCCTAGAAACCACCAAACAGCTCCGCAAATGATTAAAATGAAAGAAGACTCACTCAAAATGATCGAGTCCATTAGTACCAATAGTTGCTACTGGGTGGCCCAGCTCCCCTGATCACAAGGCAATACGGGTTCACCATAGCCCGTGCTACTTGGAACTTTGTTCCAAGTAGCGAATCTTTAACAACAACAACAATCCCCTGATCACTTTTGGAGCTAATGAACAACCCTCTAGCAAACCTGGAGGATAAGAGGCAATCAGGGAGCCACCAGGATATTATCTCGAGATGATTTCGGGGCTTTTTTTCAGTGTCCCCGCGGCCCGGTCCTCGACCAGGCCTCCACCCCCAGCAAGCAGCCCGTGACAGCTGACTAACATCCAGGTACCTATTTTACTGCTAGGTAACAGGGGCATAGGGTGAAAGAAACTCTGCCCATTGTTTCTCGCCGGCGCCTGGGATCGAACCCAGGATCACAAGTCCAGCGTGCTGTCCGCTCGGTCGACCGGCTCCCTAACCAGGATAACCAGAATGAGGCATATTATTCAACACACCGGGTTTCAACAACAGGTTTCTGGGGGGGGGGGGGGGAAAGGGGACCCCCTTGGTGGCTCTCTGACACTAACCATGGAGAACAAAATCTTGGTATTTACCAGTGAGAAGGAGAGGCGACAGGTACTAAGACAGAGAACCAAGGCCAGGAAAAGCAGCCCAAGAAATGTACAACTGACTGGGACCAGGGACATTACCCAAATACTGGGCCATCAAAACTCTGCTAGACTGCCAAAATCCTCAAGCCTGAATGTCAGAGAAGACCGCTGCCAAGGCAGTGTACTTGCAAAAATTGTAGAGCCGAGGGTAGACTGTAGGCTGGCAAGGATTTGAATTATGAGAATCTGGGAATTACGAGCACACAAATTACACAAGTTAGGGACACTGGCCTGTAGTTCAGTGACTCTTGCCTGTTGCTTTTTTTGTATATTGGGACTACATTAGCTGTCTTCCACATTTCTGGCAAGTCTCCTGTTTCCAGTAAATTATTTTACATCATGGCGAGTGACAAGCAAAGTGCTTCTGCACAGTAGTATACATGGATATCCATGGATACAGGGGCCCGACGACTGAGTGGACAGCGCTTGGGATTCGTAGTCGTGAGGTTCCAGGTTCGATCCCCGGTGGAGGCGGAAACAAATGGGCAGTTTCTTTCACCCTGATGCCCCACTTCACCTAGAAGTAACTAGGTACACAGCTGCTACGGGCTACTTGCCGGGGGTGTGTAACAGAAAGGGGGCCTGGTCGAGGACCGGGCCACAGGGACGCTAAGACCCGAAATCAACTCGAGATGACCTCAAGATAAGAAATAGAGATCCCATCAGGTCCAACAGCCTTCCTCACATCCAGATCCAAAAGATACCTCCTACCTTCATCTCTGGTAATTTCGATCCCTTCCAAAGCTGCCTGGTTTGTTCCCACTTCTCTTAGTTCAGGGACTTCTCGTCGCTCAACTGTGAAGATGACCTGGAATGTCATGTTGAGTTCCTCACACACACTTCTGTCATTCTGAGTACCTGTCCACAGCTTCTTCACCTTTTCTTTCACTGCTGCTTTCCTCCTGATAGGACAGTGGAGCAGTTTTGGATCAGTCTTGGTTTTATTTGCAAAGTCATTTTTATACCATCTCTGCTGCTTTTCTCACAGCAAGATATTTATTCCTGGCGTCTTTGGTGTCTCCCTCTACTCTGACACTTATTTCTGCATTTCCTCCACCCCCCCCTTGTATTGCCTTGCTTTCTCACATTCCTGATTAAACCATGGATTGCACTTTTGCTTTCATTCTTTTCATTCTGGGCTAGGATAAACTTATTTACGAACTCCTGACACTTTTGTGCGACTGTCCAACAGGTCTTGTACAGTCTTTACTCCGAGTTCTGTTAGGTATTTTCTCATCTCATAATTTCCCTTTCGGTATGCCAGCCCTTTGCTTCCTGGTCTTTTTTTGGAGATTACCCCAAACTCCACCAAATACTCAAATGACAGTACAATGTGCTCACTTATTCCCATGGGGGCTTCCAATTCAACTTCCCTTATGTCCAACTTATTCAGGGTGAATATCAGATCGAGTCTAGCTGGTTCCTCGTTCTCCTCCTCATTATTGTGGATACCTGGTTGATGGGGGTCCCTGGTCCCTGGGTCCCTTGACATGTAGACTTAGGAAGTGTCCCATTGCCACATCCAGTAGCTCAGCTCTCCAGTTATCTGGTCCTCCATATGGCTCACTGTTCTCACACAATCTTCACATGGTTCAAGTCTCCCTTGACTAACAGTCTGGATCGGTTCCTGCCAGTGACAGCTGCGGCTTTCCCCATTATATTAATGGCACGCATGTTGTTTCTATCATATTTTTGTCTGTGTCTTCTGTCATTTGGTGGGGGTTATATATTACTACCTCTATTACTTTTTGCCCTTTGGCACCAGATGCTGATTGAGAGAGAACTATGATAAAGGCAGGACCACCCTGACCAAAACCAAATTAAGACAAGACAAGCAAATATGCTCCAGGGAATCTCATACTGCTGCCATGAAAACAGATGCAGGTGGGACACCAGCAACCTGCTCACCGTACAAACGGTAATAAATCAACATCAAAACTCCAGATACGTAGGGCATAGGAGAAAATTAAACTAGTGAAGTACATTGCTGGAATGATCTGCTCATAGAGGCAGAGCCACAGAAAAGTGCCGTGGCTTGAACAACAGGACAAGTGCCGGAACCTAAGGCAGAGACAGCCACCAAAGAGCCAGAAGGACCCTTTTCCCCAACTAATTACCCAAGTGTAGTTACAGGTTGAGAGCTATGCTCATAGTGTTCCATCTTCCTGTTACGGACCCGAGTCCAGCGTCGTAGCACGGAGCTGTGACGACCACGCCATCGGTGGGTCAGCTCCCGAAACCCCCTCCAAATGGACGATGCCATCTAGTGAGGACGAGATATACCGGCCACAGGGGCTGGTTTCCCGCCTTAATCAGCTCGTGACATAGCCGCTGCTGACCTCTGGTGAGGTGGCGCTTAGACAGCAACGCCATCTATGGAGCGGATAGGTGGACGTTTGTGTCTAAGCCTGTGAGTGAGGTGCCCTAGAGTGTCATCAGTACTAATGACGTGTCTGATTACAGAGTCGACCTGGGACTGCTGTATTGGACGTTGGATGAGTCTACCCAAGGCAGCCATAGTATCTCCACGTGTTTGCTGCAGCAGGTGTGAGTCACCCCCGGATGAACACTGTTGTGTTAGCCTGCCTGTGAGGTGGCAAAACCAGGAATTGTCGTACCCGGGGCTGACTGGTGGAGAAGACTAGCCACTGGGGTGTTGTTGAAAGAGGAGAGTGATCTGTGGAATCATACGAGGCTCCTGCCTAGGGCTCGCAACCCTAGTATCGTCCGTGGAGTGGCCTACGCAGCAGAGCTGATTGGAACCTGCCAGCTACAGGCTGGATTTGTGGTTGAAGGCCTCCACGACGGTGCACCCAGTGGGACTGTGATTTGGCTGGCCTGTGGCCAGGGTAGACTCGCCAAGGGAATCGACGGATTCATCTTGAGGCCACAAGAAGAAAACCAAGGCTACTCGTCTTGAGCACTGTGGAACATTCCGCGTCTTCAGAGGAAGACGATTCTGCACATTGAATATTTATACCCCCCCCCCCCGTGTGACAGTATATATATTTATTTATTGGTGGTGGTAATTATATATTTAATTTAGTGTATTTGTATCCCTTCCCCTTTAATTTACTTGCGTTACGGAACACACCCCTTGAAAGCCACTACTAACTTGGGGCCGGATACCCAAACTCTACTAACATCAGAGAAAGAACCCAGTTGCGACCCAATAGGGCCGTAACATAATTGACACGGGGGGTATAAATATTCAATGTGCAGAATCGTCTTCCTCTGAAGACGCGGAATGTTCCACGGTGCTCAAGACGAGTAGCCCTGGTTTTCTTCTTGTGGCCTCACGATGAATCCGTCGATTCCCTCGGCGAGTCTACCCTGGCCACAGGCCAGCCAAATCACAGTCCCACTGGGTGCACCGTCGTGGAGGCCTTCAACCACAAATCCAGCCTGTAGCTGGCAGGTTCCAATCAGCTCTGCTGCATAGGCCACTCCACGACTGATACTAGGGTTGCGAGCCTAGGCAGGAGCCTCGTGTGATTCCACAGATCACTCTCCTCTCTCAACAACACCCCAGTGGCTAGTCTTCTCCACCAGTCAGCCCCGGGTACGACAATTCCTGGTTCTGCCACCTCACAGGCAGGCTAACACAACAGTGTTCATCCGGGGGTGACCCACACCTGCTGCAGCAAACACGTGGAGATACTATGGCTGCCTTGGGTAGACTCATCCAACGTCCAATACAGCAGTCCCAGGTCGCCTCTGTAATCAGACACGTCATTAGTACTGATGACACTCTAGGGCACCTCACTCACAGGCTTAGACACAAACGTCCACCTATCCGCTCCATAGATGGCGTTGCTGTCTAAGCGCCACCTCACCAGAGGTCAGCAGCGGCTATGTCACGAGCTGATTTTGTTCCAACCGTCTACCACTTTTTTTGCAAAAGAAAATTTTATATTTTTTTGGCACCTCTGTTTTCTTAGGTTGAATCCGTGTCCTCTTGAGTTGCTGGTTTCAGTAATTCCTGTCAGTGCCGGATCCAGGCACTGGGTCCGACCACTGACAACATGCACCAAAAGCTGCCAAAACCCATAGCTTAGAAAAAGTGACCCCGATGCCCTGTATAAACAAGCATGCAAACCCCAGTGCACCCCAAGTGCTTGCGGTTATAATGTGTAACTTTATAACTTGGGGTTATAAGCTACAATCAAGTGCATGGGGTTATAAGGATAAATACATCCTGATAATTAACTATGTACTCAATCCATGTTTTTGTAAACTACATAAATCTAGCTACTTGGAGCATACCTGAAGAGGGTTCTGGGAGTTTTTTTACTCCCCGAGCTCGGTCTGAGGCCAGGTTCAACTTGTGATAACTTTGTCCAACAGGCTGTTGCTTGGAGTTATTCAACACAAATACTATAGTGAATGGACTAAAAAGCGAAGGAACATTCACACAAACCTTCAACGTTGTCATTGGACTCCTGTCGGCATGTGCTGCCGAGTGGGCAAGATGGAAACTGTGGTGCTGACAGAGCCTTCTAAATGCACTACCTACATACACAATAAAGTGGTACCTCGGTTTACGAACGCCCCTACTTACGAACATTTCGGGTGACGAGCCCGATTTGTTCGGAAAATCTGAATCGGGATATGAACTTTACCTCGGGATACAAATTTGTTGATGCGTGAACAGGTCCCTTGAGGTTACCTTGAGGTGCTTCCGGGGCTTAGCGTCCCCGCGGATTGGTTGTCGACCAGGCCTCTCGGTTGCTGGACTGATCAACCTGGGGTCGTCCTAACGCATGGTGGCACAGCGATCGCGCCTCAGTTTACCGGTGCCTCGTGCCCAGTGACTATCCCGCCTGAATTCTTCGCAAGGATTTACAGCTTCCTTTTGGATTTTTGGCTATTTGACCATAATTTTTTTTATTATATCTCTCTCCATGGGTCCCAAGAAAGTCAGGGTAAGGTTCAAGGCAAGAAAACACATGTGAGAATGACCATAGAGGAAAAACAAGAGATCATTCATAAACATTAAAATTGTACACGTGTTGTTGAACTAGCTAGGCAGTACAACAAATCTTCAGAGGAGGAGGAGACAATAGAGGATGTCCCTTCCTCATTAAGAAAATGTGTGCAGTATGGGAAGACCCTGGGTTTTGGTATGGGTTTTGCTGAAAAGAATCACCCAGAGAAAGCTGTAGTAGGCCGTTGCATTAATCTTTTCAATGACAATGTGATGCCTCACTACAGACAAGTGTTGCAAAGAAGGGAAAAACAATCTTCAATGGAACGTTTCCTTGTGAGAAAATACAGCAGAG
Source organism: Procambarus clarkii (assembly GCF_040958095.1). Taxonomy (NCBI): domain Eukaryota; kingdom Metazoa; phylum Arthropoda; class Malacostraca; order Decapoda; family Cambaridae; genus Procambarus; species Procambarus clarkii. The sequence continues at coordinate 24,559,366 of NC_091222.1, read as the reverse complement.
AGCCACAACCAGGACCTAGTGGTATGCAGGCAAAAGGTGCCAGAGTGCACACCAGAGAAATCTTCACTGCCTAATGTTATAATGGAAGGGGACTTCCCTTCCAAACACTAACACCTCTCCTCCTCACCATCTTCCATATGCCAACAGGAGTCATCAACAAGGGTTCCCCCTCTTCACCATCTTCCAACAGGAGTCATCAACAAGGGTTCCCCCTCTTCACCATCTTCCATATGCCAACAGGAGTCATCAACAAGGGTTCCCCCTTTTCACCATCTTCCATATGCCAACAGGAGTCATCAACAAGGGTTCCCCCTCTTCACCATCTTCCACACGCCAACAGGAGTCATCAACAAGGGTTCCCCCTCTTCATCTTCCATACGCCAACAGGAGTCATCAGCAAGGGTAAGTAATAACTTGAACATACTTTTGTAGTGAAGATTTGGATGAATTAGGTATAAAATTTACTTTGAAGTGAAGTTTTTGGGATAAAATTTACTTTGAAGTGAAGTTTTTGGGGAGTCAGGAACAGATAAATTCTTTTCCCATTATTTCTTATGGGGAAATTCGCTTCAGTTTACGAACTGTCTCCAGGAATGGATTAAATTCTTAAACTGAGGTACCCCTATACACCTCATCTAACCTCCATTCATCTAGCAGTAGACATCCATTAGCCTTAGTATAGAGATATTTACATTATATCAACTTTTCCTTATATTTTACATCCTAATTAATCATTCTATAAAGAAAAAATACATTTCTTAAAATTGTTCCCATTTTTGTATGCATAGGCAGACACGCATGAATATCTATAGGTAATTTTAATAACTAACGATGAATAAAAATTAAGAGCAAAAAACAAACCAATGTTTATTTTCCGTATCCTCATCCTCCTTGATGAATTCCCTCTCTATCATCCAATGATCAGAAAGGTGTTTGGTCATGTAATTCCGTACAGAGTCAGGCAGAAGAACAACGCACCGCTGGCCAGCTTCAAGGTCTGCTGCTGCTACCATTGCTGCGTGCACAGCAGCTCCACTGCTGCCACCTAATAACAAGGGATTTAGTCACTTTATGAACATCAATAATAACAAGCAATCAAACCTTCCCAAACTAAACCCTTTTAAGTGTTCCCAGCATTATTTTAATATAAACAAACAAATTCAAGAACAGCTTAAATATGTTCTAGGAGATGATGAATCTATTGTACAGTACAGTAGTTATCTTGAGATGATTTCGGGGCTTTAGTGTCCCCGCGGCCCGGTCCTCGACCAAGCCTCCACCCCCAGGAAGCAGCCCGTGACAGCTGACTAACACCCAGGTACCTATTTTACTGCTAGGTAACAGGGGCATAGGGTGAAAGAAACTCTGCCCATTGTTTCTCGCCGGCGCCCAAGATCGAACCCGGGACCACAGGATCACAAGTCCCGCGTGCTGTCCGCTCGGCCGACCGGCTCCCAAGTTATGCACATCTTAGGCTTATATTGAGGTCACCCCGCCCAGGACAACTCCCACAACAAGCCAACTAACTCCCGAGTAACCTACTTACAGTTAGGTGGACAGAGGCATTAAGTGAAAGGAAATGTACCAAACCCTTTCTGTCCCGCCCGGGATTTGATCCCGGAATTCTCAATTGTACGTCAAGAGCAAACTCGGCTGTGATACTGGGACCCTTAACTATTTTGTGATCACAGAAGATCCTGTGGTAAAGACCATGTACAATGTTCAGATAGTGAACACAATGAACAAATCCAACAGGAGCCTTGACGAGGATTCGAAACTATGCGCTGGGTGTTCCCAAACACAAGCTCTAGTCGACTGCATAGCTTCAAACCCTCATCAAGACTCCTGTTGGATTTGTTCATCAACATATCACGTTAATGCGATTTCTCTGTGTAGTGAACACAATGCTGTTTATGATGTTCACAGTGTGATGCACAGCCACAGCACACTGCCATTGTTTGATGCATTTAAGCATTTTAAAACAACAGCTCATGTTCCTTTAGAAAATAAACTTGTGAAAAATTATTCATTTTCAGGATTTAGTGACCAGGAATATGATAATAGCAGCATTGTGCCTAGAATTGGCACTGTGAGTAGTATGTTAGGAGGAGGAACATTGCCGAGTAAGAGGACGTAATCAGCCGACTAGCATATGACGGGGCAATTGTCTTTACACTCCCCTGAACAACTTGGTAGTTCATTATAGTGCACAAAAACGTAGGTAGTTATATATAACCTATGTATATAGTGTAATAAAAGCAAAAACAATACATTTTATCATTCAAATAATATATTTAACTCGTATTAGTTATACGAATAAGTGGATTTAGAAGTATTAACTGACCTTTTGTCATCCATTCGGAGCTCTATTATAAAACATTCTCTAGTGCCTTGCTAGCATCTAAAGTGACCCTACAAGCATGTTCGAAAATTCCCTGTGGTGACTGTATGATCCTGTACAAGGACATGTGAAGCAAACCAACGTGACTCCTCCCAAGGACAAAGCATATGACATCCCTATCAGATATTTTTGGTTCAAAAACAAAGTTTAATCCTACAGTATTTCAATCACTTCAATATTGCCAACTACAACAGGGAGCCGGTCGGCCGAGCGGACAGCACACTGGACTTGTGATCCTGTGGTCCCGGGTTCGATCCCAGGCACCGACGAGAAACAATGGACAGTTTCTTTCACCCTATGCCCCTGTTACCTAGCAGTAAAATAGGTACCTGGGTGTTAGTCAGCTGTCATGGGCTGCTTCCTGGGGGTGGAGGCCTGGTCAAAGACCGAGCCGCAGGGACACTAAAGCCCCGAAATCATCTCAAGATAACCTCAAGATACACTTAATCTAACTACAAAGCAACACATCTGTTCCATCCAGATTTAACAAGTCGGAGAATTCCTTATCACAACGAATTTAAATATTCTTATTAAATTAAATGTCGCCAGAGTTTATATATCTATCTATAGTAACTGCCCTAAAGCACAATTTAGCTTAAATACATTAATATGTTACTAACTCAACTGTATCAAAAACATTCATGAACTACTGTAATTATATATAATTAGCTTTCTAACTCTTCTATCATTTTGTATCAAACTTACGCAAGTTTAAATATCTTACCACACAAGAGGCCCTCTTCCTTTATCAACCTACGCGCCATGGTCAAAGAATCTTTGTCATTAGACTTCATCCATGTATCGACCACGTCTCGATCTGCAAAATTTCACATTGAGTATTTACAACTCCAATATCTGGTCTCGGTACATTATAACAATATTTGTATGTTGTATTTGAATAATACATTTAAAAAATTAAAGAAATATAAATTTTACAGTACGTTTAACATGCAATACTTAGTAATTACAAGCTACAATTAATATAAAACCAACGTTGAATGTAATGAAATGCCAATTTCTCGGCGAGCCCCTGTAGCTCCCTGAAGTTATACACGAAGATGGTTACCATCTACTGGGTCATGTCAGCCGTCGAGTTCTAGAGGTCTACCAGGAACCGGAGCCAGAACCCTTCCCCATGCTTCCCTCAGAGAGGTGAAGGCATTTATTTTCACCCCCACTCTGGGGAAGGCATCTACAAAAACAGTCAAAAACCACTGCTGGATTCAAGAAAGACCAAAATATCAAAACTGGCCAAAAGAACTCCCCCAACTATGTAAACAAATGAGCTAGAACTCCCCCCAACTATGTAAACAAATGAGCTAGAACTCCCCCCAACTATGTAAACAAATGAGCTAGAACTCCCCCCAGCTATGTAAACAAATGATCAAGAACTCCCCCCAACTATGTAAACAAATGATCAAGAACTCCCCCCAACTATGTAAACAAATGATCAAGAACTCCCCCCCAACTATGTAAACAAATGATCAAGAACTCCCTCCAACTATGTAAACAAATGATCAAGAACTCCCCCCCACTATGTAAACAAATGATCAAGAACTCCCCCCCAACTATGTAAACAAATGATCAAGAACTCCCCCCCAACTATGTAAACAAATGATCAAGAACTCCCTCCAGCTATGTAAACAAATGATCAAGAACTCCCCCCAACTATGTAAACAAATGATCAAGAACTCCCCCCAACTATGTAAACAAATGATCAAGAACTCCCCCCCAACTATGTAAACAAATGATCAAGAACTCCCCCCCAACTATGTAAACAAATGATCAAGAACTCCCCTCCAACTATGTAAACAAATGATCAAGAACTCCCCCCCAACTATGTAAACAAATGATCAAGAACTCCCCCCCAACTATGTAAACAAATGAGCTAGAACTCCCGGAATTACAGCGAGTTTGTTTACTACACTTCCCCCATTCCCTTGAGGAGTGAGAAGGCAGCTGGCTGCTAGTCAGCCTCCCCAAGCTAAGTTCTAGGGCAGACGTAAGCATCCAGGTCGTCAACAGGAAAGGGAGAGGGGGAGGAAGGGGCACCAGAGACCCACTGGGGCTCACCCAGAAATTCGAATCTCACTAAATTCATTGCTGGCTTTCTGGGTGGGGGAGATCCCTTGTAGCTCCCTGAAGCTAACTACCCACAGAGAAAACATGGGAACTTACCAGGGAGTACCACAAGAATCAGGACAAGGACGAGACTCCCCCGCTGAGAGAGACGGGATAAGACTACCTAAGTCCACACATGAATGCAGAGGCCCAGGCATATTCACCAAATACTGGGCCGCCAGAACCCTGTATGACCTTCAAAGTCCCCCACGCCCTAATTCAGCCCACAAGAGCAGCATATTTCCGATGTTGTGGACTGCACAACGAGCATGGACTGCAGGCTGGTTAGACTTTATGACACTGCAGACAACCTTGCAAATATGAGCCTTGGAACATGGAACCAAAGAAAGAGGATTAACTCAAGGCATCCACCAAAGAAGAATCAGTGGCATGAAAGTAGTGGCAGAGAAACACCACAGGAAACACACAACATATGATGCACCTGCTGCCAAACGAACCATCGATGACCAAAGGACCTCACCAAAAGCCAATCAACTCTTCTCTCTGCCACAAGAGGAGCTGGCTGTAAAGAAACATTTCCTAGGGCCAAAGGAACAACCCCCCCCCCCCATGTCTATAGGAGAGCATGAAGGTTCCCAACCCAACAAAGATAAGAGAAACCAAAAATGAGCCTTAGAAAAGGAATACCAAAGGGGACACTGAAATGAGAAGAGGAAAGAAAAGCCAGCACAGGGTCCAGGCTGACCCAGAAGGCACACGAGCCGGCTGGAGGTGAAACAGTGAGAGAGAGAGCCCACAAAATGGCACCTTGTAATAACACTGAACGCAAGCACTAGTGACTCCCCCAGTGCCATACGATATGAAGTGACAGCATTTAACACGAGATACCAATCAAGAAAAAGGAGAGCACCCCACACTCAAAAGAGAGACACTCAAAAGAAGGGAAATAAAGAGGGTGGTGTTAAGAGCACCACAAAACCTCATACTACCACCCAGAAGAAGAATGTAGAAAGGACACCAAAATCACCATCATTGCTCACCATAAAGCCATAGAAAAATGCCCAGGTACAAAGGAAGGCATTAATTCCATGCCAACACACAGGTCCACATCTGGGTGCCCGTGTGTCTCTCAAAGCCAAAGGAAGGAGGCAGCATCAACAATCCATTCCGTGGAAACAGGAAGGAATGAGGACATGTGCGAGAATTTTGGACACTTCCTGGACATTAACAGTGTGGAAAGCTGAAACGCTGAGAACCGAGCAGATGAGCTACTTGAAGTGTCCACCTCTAAAAAAGAAAGAGTCCAAAGAGAGAACCCTCACTGAGACCGAGCCATAGTAGAACAGTCAGAATGGAGTTAGAGTACGAAGACCGAGGGGATCAATCTTTCACAGCGCATACCATCTGTATACCAGTTGATCAACAGTCGAGAGGCAGGACCAGAGCCGAAGCTCAACCAGGCGAGTACAGCCACAAACTCCCAAAACGTACTCTGTGCCCGACAAAGGGTGCAGATTCACAGATGTCAGCAAAGAAAAGAGTGAAATACAGTACTGAGATTACAGTATGATTCTGATTTCAGTGAACCCCTGAACACAATGTAGATCAATGATCCAAATGAATTCTTTATGAATGTGACACCACCATGGAACCACCACCATCAGACGTCACTCTAAACCCACTCCTCAATTTTGAAGTAGCCATAGACAGCCTGCCCATGCACTCTGCACCAGGCATAGAGTCTTGGAAATCTGTATCCATCAAGAATCACAAAAAACCACTATCACAGGCACTAACCATCTTTTGGAGACTTGAGTCTAGATATTGATGTTATTCCTGAAATACTTAAAACAGCGGAGATTGCGCCACTTCACAAAGAAGAGTTAAGCCGATGCAAAACAATTATAAACAATAGCTCTAACATGGCACATCACAAAAATCTTTGACAGAGTTCTAAGAAGTAAGGTCACATAACACATGGAATCACAATGTCTACTAACCCTGGCCATTAGTTCAGACCAGGATGATCCTGTCTCAAGTGCTAGACCCATATGACATGGCTTTTGATGCCATGGAAGACTAACAAAACGCTGATGTAATATACTGTACACAGATTTTGCAAATGCTTTCGACAAATGTGACCCTGGTGTTATCTTTTGTAGCTTCCAGGATCAACAGCCCCTTGGGTCAGTCTCTGATCAGGCCTCCCGGTTGGTCGTCTTGTCAACCAGGCTGTTGGACACGGCTGTTTGCAGCCTGACATATGAATCACAGCCTGGTTGATCAGGTATTCTTTGAAGGTGCTTGTCAAGTTCTCTCTTGAACACTGAGAGGTCAGCCAGTTATGCCCCTTATGTGTAGTGGAAGCGTGTTGAACAGTCTCAGGGCTTCTGATGTTAATAGTTCTCTCTCGGAGTACCTATTGCACCTCTGCTCTTCAACATGGGGCCTCGTAGCCTGGTGGATAGCGCGCAGGACTCGTAATTCTGTGGCGCGGGTTCGATTCCCGCACGAGGCAGAAACAAATGGGCAAAGTTTCTTTCACCCTAAGTGCCCCTGTTACCTAGCAGTAAATAGGTACCTGGGAGTTAGTCAGCTGTCATGGGCTGCTTCCTGGGGTGTGTGTGGGGGGTGTAGAAAAAAAAAAAAAAAAAAAAAAATAGTAGTTAGTAAACAGTTGATTGAGAGTTAGAGAGGCGGGCCGAAAGAGCAAAGCTCAACCCCCGCAAAACACAACTAGTAAACACATGGGTATTCTGCACATCCTGTCATGCCTCCTGGTCTCATGTGATTAGTAAGACAAGAAGGCATCGGAGGGAGATAGTGCCAACGAGTTAGTACTTGTTTCGAGATGTGATTAGTTTACATTGTTGGGGGAGGGGGAGGAGGAAGAAAGAGTTCATTTGAAGGTTTTGAGAGGTCGGTCTCATCAGTGGTCTGTATTGATATGCCAACATTATGGATGCTTTCCCAGTCTGGTGGTAGTGTGCCACCCCACTGCTCTCTGCACCTCTGAGGGGTGGCAGATTGCCACCTACTCTCTGCACCTCTATGAGGGGTGGCAGTGCCACCTACTCTCTGCACCTCTATGAGGGGGGCCAGTGTCTAGTGCTGATGCCCAGCAGGCCATACAGAACTCCATGGCTGATGTGACCTAGTAGTCAGGAGCCATCTCGGCAAGATGGCTTCAGGGAGGCACAGGGTTTGCATAGAAAGAATTTTTATTACATTCAATGCTGCATTTTCCCCAGGATTGGCTACACCATTTCCTACTGATTATAGTAGTTCAGGGATGGTTCTGTCAACTTGCTTCCCTTGCCACTAGCATGTCTGCCTGTCTACAAGCTGGTTTGGGTAGCTAGTTTTCCTTGCCCTTGTGGGGTTTTCATCGGGCCTATGTTTTTAGCCTGTTATGGCATCCCTGGGAAACTTGGCGTCTGAACAAGTGATTCAGTGTTTTTGAACATTGTTACTTGCTTTTTTGTGCCAACAGTAATTATTTAGCTTGTTGGACAATTTATACCCTCAGCACAAAGCTGAGGGTAGAAATTGTCTGACAAGCTAACTGTTTGTCAGCACTGGGCTTCAATTTTGGTTGAGCCACCTTCTAAGGCATTGGTATGTTAGGCAGCGGCTGTTTTACAAGATCATGCATTGCGGTACCAGCTGTTGCAATGCGTGGCACTGCTGCCAATTCCTTGCCGTTATATGAGGAAATTATTTGTGCTCAAAATTAGACATTCAAAATCTTCCTCAAAATGTCAAGGGACTGGCAGCATATCCACATAATGCAGACTGACTCCAACAGCCAGTACCACAAAGCATGATCTTGTAAAAGAATGATCTTTAACATACAGGTATGCACCAAGTTCCTACTGGCTTTCTCCTCCCCCTTTAACTTTGACCACCAAGCGGCCAGTTCGGTTGGCTTCTTAGCTTGCATCCCTCAGTCAAGCCCATAAGCTTCTTTAGGTTACAGAACCACACTGTTGGAGTTGGGGTCGCATGAAGTGGCTTCAGAGTCCGCTCCCCCCTCGGGTGATGTGACTGTGGTGGAGCCTAGTGTTCCCTTCCTTCGCGACCTTGTATCATTACTGTAATTACCCAAGTTTTGTTTTTTACCAAATTGTAGTTACAGGATGAGAGCTATGCTTGTGGTGTCCTATTTTTCCAACACTCTTATATAGCGCTTTGAAACTTAACAGTTTTGTCCTCCACCACCACCTTACTTAACGTGTTCCAACGGTCTACCACCATCTGCAAAAGTGAATTTTCTTTCATTTCTTCAGAAACTTTATTTAGTTAGTTTACCTGCTTGATGGGGTTCTGGGAGTTCTTCTACTCCCCAAGCCCAGCCTGAGGCCAGGCTTGACTTGTGAGAGTTTGGTCTACCAGGCTGTTGCTTGGAGCGGCCCGAGGCCAGGCTTGACTTGTGAGAGTTTGGTCCACCAGGCTGTTGCTTGGAGCAGCCCGCAGGCCAGGCTTGACTTGTGAGAGCTTGGTCCACCAGGCTGTTGCTTGGAGCGGCCCGAGGCCAGGCTTGACTTGTGAGAGCTTGGTCCACCAGGCTGTTGCTTGGAGCGGCCCACAGGCCAGGCTTGACTTGTGAGAGTTTGGTCCACCAGGCTGTTGCTTGGAGAGGCCCGAGGCCAGGCTTGACTTGTGAGAGCTTGGTCCACCAGGCTGTTGCTTGGAGCGGCCCGCAGGCCAGACTTGACTTGTGAGAGTTTGGTCCACCAGGCTGTTGCTTGGAGCGGCCCGCAGGCCAGGCTTGACTTGTGAGAGCTTGGTCCACCAGGCTGTTGCTTGGAGCGGCCCGCAGGCCAGGCTTGACTTGTGAGAGCTTGGTCCACCAGGCTGTTGCTTGGAGCGGCCCGCAGGGCCACATACCTACCACAGTGCCGTTGGTCTGGCACTTTTTTTTCAGTTTAAATCTATGACCTCTTTGTTCTTGACATTCCAGGTCTCAGGAATTCTTCCCTATTATATAGATTCTCGTTACTATTTTGTATGTAGTGATCATATCACCTCATTCTTCTAGCTTCTAGTCTTGGCATATTTAATGCCAATAACCTCTCCTTGTAAATCTTGTCTTTCAGTTCCTAGAGCCATTTAGTTGCATGTCTTTGCACCTTATCCAGTTTGTTGATGTGCTGCTTAAGATATGACCACCATACAACTGCTGCATATTTGAACCTTGGTCTCACAAAGGTCACAAACATTTTCTTTAGTATTCCTCCATCCATGAATTTAAAATCGAGTCTGAAATTGGAAAGCATAACATTGGCTCCTCGCACAATATTCTGTATGTGGGCCTTAGGTGATAGAAAACTATCGAACTACCCCTATATCCCTTTCCTTATCAGAAGCTTTTAAAGCTTTTTCATATAATTTGTATGTTGTGTGGGGTCAATGTTCTATTCCACATTCCATAACATGGCATTTATTGACAATAAATTCCATTTGCCAAGTGGTGCTCCATACACTAATTTGATCCAGGTCTTCTGGAAATGACAATCGTCTAAGTTTCTCATCTTTCCTAACATCATCAGCAAATAATGTTCATGTAATTCTGTATGCCTTGTCGTAGGTCGTTTGTGAAGACAATGAACATTATCAGTGCAAGAACTGAACCCTGTGGTACTCCACTCGTGACATTTCTCCAGTCAGATATATTGTCTCTTGATTACTACCCTCATTTTTCTGTCAGAAAATGTTTCATCCATGTTAGAAACCTTCTTGTCAATCCTCCAGTATGTTCGTTTCCAGAACAACCTCTTGTGTGGGACTTGTCAATTTTTTTTTTTTTTAGGTCCAGATAGATGCAGTCAACCCAACGATCTCTTCCTGTAAAATCTCTGGCTTGATCATAGAAGCCAAGTAAATTTGTTATAAAGGATCTTCCAGACCAAAAATCATAGTCTTTATCTTGTTTCTCCAGATGTTCAACTTACAGTATTTAGTTTTAATTATTTTTTCCAATATTTTGACTATTACACTTGTCAATGATACAGGTCTATAATTGAGGGGGGGTCTTCCCTGCTGCCACTTTTGTAGATTGGAACTATGTTAACCCATTTCCACACATCTGCTAGGACTCTTGTGCCTGGATGGGCTTCTGGAAGTTCTTCTACTTTCCAAGCCCGGCCCAGGGGGTTTCCTTGACCCAAGCGTACACAGAGATGCCTGAAAAATTGAAGTGGAATGCTGAGTTCAGGAGTGCATTCTTTCAGAACCAAGGTGGAAACTCCATCTGGACTAACTGCTTTATTCTTTGAGCATTTTTTTCCACTTCGTCATCCTAGACACCTGTAGTGTAATGACTTGATATAATCGACTTGATAATGGTCCAGGATGGACAGAACGTCTTCGTTGTCGTCATCTCATTTTCTGGTGTGTGGTCTTCACCTTTAGTGTGCGCCGGAGGGTTTGCCTTTCCAACCGATACCTTGTCTACTACTCCTCTACACAGGTTCCAGGGCATTCAGGCACTGAAGGGTCTGCCCCCAGGTCCTTCTGCTTCTGTAGGAGGAGGGGGGGGGTGTCTCAGGAATTTAGGGGTTCCTGGAGGAGGGTCTATGCATCCCTATGAACACTATTAGAGTTAGGTTGATGATCCTGAGGGTTTGTTGCTCAGAACAGATGCGTTTTCTTATCTCCCATTCTAGTACAAGCTAGATTCCTAGCTTGTACTAGAATGTTTATATCTAATATGATATTCTATGCCTTTTGAACACTTTCAACCTGGTATCAAGTTAGTCCATTCTTTATTATAACAATTATATACTCGCTATCTAAAACTGAATAGATCCTCTTAATGGTTCGAGGACCCGATAGATCAAAGCATTTTTCTAGACATGGACTAAGATATTTATCACATTCTAGGATGTATTTCTAAAATCTACCACTTTTGCTCAGTGCAATCAAAGCATTAAAATTACAGAAAGAAATTTTTTTATTGGAAATAAAATAAAAAATATATATACGTTTGTCTAGTTTAAAAGTACATGCCAACAATATAAGATATAATCCTTGTTACACTAATGAACATAAACAAAACTGCTTACCGAGGACATTAGGAATAAAGTCGTAACCAATCCCTTCAACTTCATAAGATGTAACGTCACTCTTGTTGAGTTCCTCGGGCAATGCTAGGATAGAGCCTTCTGGGTCTACACCAACAACTTTACAGTCTGGAATCTAAGAAAGGTACATTACAATGCTAGTGTTGCCATTCATCGCAAACAAGCCGCCTAATATGCGAGAGTGCTGACTACACTGATAATTATTACACAGATGCAAGTAAATGGAAGAGCGAAGTTATACAAAGCCTTCTTAATATACACACTGTCTCAGGCAAGTCTTAAAACTAAACATAATGTTGTACATAATTTACCTTAGGCTAATACTTAAAATTAGTCAAGAAAGTAAAATCTAGATCATTTAGCATGAAAAGATACTGTACTCTGTCCAATACTTCTTCTCATCATCAAATCAGATGTCAATAACAAACTATAATACCACATCATCCTCTCTTGATGATGATGATAGGATTTCTATGAGTAGGCAACAGAGGATGCAGCAAACCTTTGAACTAATGTAAATTAGGTTTTCCAATTGGCCAAAGAAACATGATGCTCAATAAAGTTAAGGTCCAGCTCCTCTGCATCGGTAAAAATTAAAACACATATCGAGAAACCACAAAAAGCAACCAAATGACACAATAGAAAGAAAAAGTCACATCAAACAAAAAACTTGGGAGTAATAATGCTGCAAAACCATACTTTTTAAAGGACACAAAGTAGTTGTCACAAGTGCAAGAAAAATGACAGGCTGGATAAGAACCCTTCAAACAAGAGATAAGAGATATAAACAAGTTGGTACTTTAGAACACTAATGCTCTCTAGGATTAAGTACTGTTGCATGCTAACAGCCCCAGTCAAAGCTGGAGAAATTGTTCACCTCGAGAACGTGATCTATTACTCCCCAAAACCAGTCAATAAGCATAAATTAGCAAGACCGCTTGAAATTTCTAGATTTGCATTCTCTAGAGGACAGGCAAGAGGGTCACCTGGATGATACCTGGAGAGAGTTCTGGGAGTTCTTCTACTCCCGAGTCCGGACCGAGGCCAGGCTCGACTTGTGCAGATACAGGTTCGACTTACAGATACATAATTTAAATTTAAGTGCAATAGGTGCAGAAGGAGACAATTCTCTCAGCACCAAAGGCTAAAGACTTAACAACACACTCCCTCTAAACGAAAGGGGCATAGATGGCCGACCTCTTACAGAAGAGCCTTTGCTCTTCTCAAAGGCTCTCAAAGGTGTTGAGAGCCTTTGATCTCTCAACACCTTTGATGTCAAGAGAATTGTCTCAACATCAAAGGTCAAAAGCTTTCCAACACACACTCCCTCTAAACGTAAGGGGCATAGTTGGTTGATCTCTTACAGTGTTCAAGAGAAACCTATATAAACCTCCAATGGGTACCTGATCAACCAGGCTGTGATATTTATATCAGACTGCAAGCAGCACTGAGTAACAGCCAGACCACCAACCAGGAGGCCTAGTCAGACTCAAGTATGTGAATATTGATTCCCAGAACCATCACATTGTAGTCACCAGGTAGGCAGGCACTCAACAGTCATAATACATCTTTAGCTAAATATTTAACAGTATTTTAACCTCTGATCCGTGGCTGTGGATTTTCACACGTGTCTGCCTATGTACAAAAGGTGCTGAATGTAACAAATGGCCATTTTCTGGACGAGCCATAGTGGCTCATTGAAGCTATCTCACCGAGAATGCTCCACGCAAATGGGTCAAATCAGACATGAGAGTCTGATTTGACTCTGATTTGACTGATTTCAGAGTCTCCGTTTTGTCTACTAGGCACCAGAGCCAAAACCTGGTCCCATCACAGGTGCAGTGAGCAAGAGAGAATTCACCACCACACCAGGAAAGCAGCTAGAAAGTCGGCGAATCTTTACAAACAACTTGAAGGTTAACGGACCAAAGACTAAACCACAAAAATCAACAAGAAACTATTTACATAAAACAAGAGAAGTGCTCAAAATTAGAATGAAACTTTTATCTCATAGTAATCTTTATTAGTTACCCCTGAAATATGACCTGCCAATCACTTAACATACCCAATCACTGCTCAGTGAAGAGAGTACAACTAAGGATTGGGGCCTAGTCAACCCTCCCCGGCCAGGATACAAACCAAAGCCAAATCGCTCGTGAGGCACAGAGGCAAGTGATACCACTGCAC